>NC_061118.1:90317689-90337644 GCF_002878395.1 Capsicum annuum | reverse complement strand
GTAGACTTATACTATAGGTAGTGCATCAATTGATCTCTGAATCATTGGTAGATCTCGTAAATGTATGTACATGATGATAGACCTTTACTAGCATGTTGTTTACAAATGAATAAATAAATAAAAAATAAACACATTGTGAAATTTTACACATATGAATGAGTTTAAACAAGTCACATAATCATATTAGAGCTTATAAAAATTAGGGGTGGCGAATTAAGGTGTGTGTGGATGGGTAGTGGTTGAACAAACAATATCCTAAGAGTAATGTTTTTCAAAGCACAAGTATGCTTTGAGGATGTTGATTATGTTTGATACCTACCCGTCCACATACTCTTTCAATCACCACCCCAAATCAAAAGAGTATATAGATGGGTATTCATCAAATACAATCAACATCCTTAAAACATACTTGTTCTTTGACAAATATTACTTTGAGGATGTTGATTGTTCAACCACTATCCATTCACATAATCCTTCAATCACCACCCCCAATTTGTGTAAGCTCTAGCAAAATCATGTGACTTGTTTAAACTCATTCATATGTGTAGAAAACCATAATTTATTTATTTTTTATTTAATTATTTATTTTAAACAATATCCAAGTGCTGGTCTATAACCATGTACATAGATCTATATGATCTACGAATGATCACGAGAGAAATCGATGCACGACCTACAATGTAAGTCTACGACAGACCAAATAAATAGATGGACCCTCAAAGCACAAGTGTATTTTTTACATAAGATTGAGATGGGTTAGTATCGATGACAGTCTATTAAGTGTCACCAATACTTCAAGATTGTTTGTTTAACCAACAGCTCAACAGTTCAAGTGATTATGTGATTAAACTTTTTTTTAATTTAATTATTTTCTTTCACCACCCCCAAATCATGTGATATTGTGTTTAAACTTTTTAAATTTAATTATTTTCTTTCAAACTACAAGCTACTGATGGTTCATCGATTCATATGGTTTACGATCGACCAATATGTCTGGTTGAGGAGTGACAGTGTAAGATTAATGATAGTGCATAAAATATTATTTGGTATAGCGTAATCAATTTACTTGTCTACGATAGACTATATATGTGATCTGGATTTATTATCACATAATTTTTACTCTTTGTTAATTTAATCAAGGCAATCTACAGTTGTATTCATTGAATAAACATCTCCCTAAACATAATCCTCTAAATTTCTCCTATGCTTAGACCTTTACCATCACAAAAATGATTTACGCATAGTGAAGCAATCACCTCAGATGAGATTTTCTTATGTCTGCCCGTGGCGTGTTCAACAACGCATGTGTGGAACCCAACATATTTGTATATGTGAAATATGTCCAAGCATTCGTACTTCCTTGCCCGCAACAACCAGCCGCAACCACGAGATACACATTTCACCTTCGACAATTTGGTACAGCTCTTTTCTATAAAATAATTAAAAGACTGCCTCATCGATGCTTCGTCTAGTAGTATTTTTATCTCTTCCTGGTCGGCGAATGTTTGATCACAATAGAAATTGGTTCCATCGGTGAAGGGAATGTCTTAGTTGTGATCCCGTTCCACAATCTTCTTCCATATCTTGCGAGCCCGATGAAATATATTCCATATGCATAGAATCATCTTCCATATTAATTAGATGATCGCCATTATTTTCATAATCATTCAAATCATCGTCGACTGTCGGGTGATTAGGTACGGGTGGTGATGAATTTAACAGTTCTTCAAAGGTTCTCTCAACTATATTTATACTTAAAATAGGCCTAAATTCATTAGCATCAACATCTACCATGTACAATCACACACGTTTATCATTATTTATGATCATCGGATGCACCTTTTCCCTCGAATACATTAGATAACTAATCACCACATCACTCGGTGTGCAATCTAGATCCCTGCTCTCTATTACGCTTGCACCAACTCATCGTATGAACCATTGCGGCAAACCACAACGAATAATGTCAGCTTAATAAAAGATTTTCATTTATAATATTCGGGAGTCTCCTCCTATTCTCGCATAAAATCACCAAAAACTAGGACAAATTCTGCAATAGACATCCTAGAATTAAGCTTTGGTCGACGGTTGATTATACTGAGGGTCTATGTCGGGATGTATGCACGGTCGATGACTGATGATGGCTAGTCGATGACTGGGCAGATATCCATACAAAAATCTTTAAATTGAAAATATTACATCTAATCAACGATCATTGGGTTTATGGAATAGATAAATGAACTTAGAGTAGCCTGAGCTAGTGTAATGTACTTTCTAAAGAGGTATTGAGTAATGTGAGTGATTTGAAAGCTTTTTAACAATGGTAAAAAGTGTGTTTGAGAAGATAGCAAACAAATGGGGTAACAATGGATGCAATAACAAGCTTATGATGTTTGTGGACTGATTTAGAGATGATCGCCAGAAAATAACGCCGAAATTGGGCCTGAATCGAAGCTTTTTAGATAAAAATGGAAGCTACTATTTTAAGCTTTTGAATTTTTTTAAATTATTTTTGAAAACCCAATATATTTTATATATAATGGTGGATGATGGAGTGGGTTGAAGTTTATTATTAGAAACTTGTGGGTAAATTTATTAAGTTAGAAATATTGGGTTAAAGTGTATTATTACAAAACTTGTGAGTGAATATGTTGGGTTGAAAAAGTTATTGATGATGTGGATTAAAGTGGGTATATGGCAAATTTTTAAAAACTTGTGTCTAAATGGCAAAATAGTTTTTAAAAGTGCCTTTTTGGCATGAAAGTCCCAAAATCAAAGCTTGACAAATGGTTACATCACAAGAAAAGAAGTGCATTATTGGTCAGTCAAGTTTAGGATGTTGTACTAAAATGGAATATTAGGTTGCATAGCAATCGGAACAACACTTGATCTTTGCTATATGCATCACGATTTCTCCCCTACTATCATTCATCGAGACATTAAATCAAGTAATGAGTTAATAACTCAGATGGTCACTCAACTTTGGACTTTTATCCCAGAAAGTCACTCAACTTTGGTCTTTACTTCAAAAGTCACTCAACTATCACATTTTTTACTCGGAATGTAACTCAACCTATTTAATTATTTTCTTAAATAAAATTTGTTTATGTGGAATTTCTATTTAAATTAAAATTCTAAAAAATAAAAAATATTTTTTAATGACTCTATTATCTTTATTCCCCTAAATTTAGTATCGCCCATCCTCTTTCTCATTTTTCTTCTCCTTCTTGCATATTGTAATTAATTCAACATTAAATATGTTTAGTAAAATATCAAAGGATCACATAAAATTTAACAATAACCAAAGAATTAAAATTACAATTATTTTGCTCTACCTTTTCAATCCTTGTTTCAACTTCTTTTTTTCATCTGATATTGATGTTCGTATTGAAATCTAATTAAATTTAAATTACCCATTATATGGCTTATTATAAATGTGACGCTCTCAACGATACAACCCCTCCCCCCTCCCTTCCCTTTTCTGTTTGCACTCTAAAATATCTTTTTTTTTTATAAATGTCTGTACTATATGAATGACAAAAAAACTGTACTATATGTATATGTAAGATGAATTTGATATTTTATACCCATAACTAAATATTATGAGTAATATACCTACGTTATAGGGATTCACTATATGTATGTAATAACTACATACACATGACTTTTAGTAATAAATGAGTTAAATTACGTATCATTTAGTTATATTTCATCATATTAATATAGTTTATATTAATAATTTTTTATCCTTCGATTATTGTTAAATTTAATTTGATCTTTTAATATTTTACTATGCATATTTAATGTTGAATCAATTATGATATGTAAGAAGGAGAAGGAAAATGGAAAAGAAAAATTAATTTATGGGAAGGTCATTTAGAGATAATTTTTTATTTTTCTAAATTTTTCATTTAAATAATAATTTCACATAAGCAAATGTTATTTAAAAAAATGATTAAATAGTTTGAGTGACTTTCTGGATAAAAATGTGAAAGTTGAGTGACTTTCTAGGATAAAAGTCCAAAGTTGAGTGACTATTTGAATCATTAACTCATCAAGTAATACCCTTTTAGATGATGAATAGGATCCAAAAATTGCAGATTTTGGACTTGTGAAAGCTTTATCTCAACATGGAGATCATCATACTGAGACAGCTTCTGCAGTTGTTGGTGCCTTTCACACTTAACTCCATGACTAACTTTTTTTTCAGGAAATTGGTAAGCTCCATGACTAATTTACTTTTTATTTTCTTGGTTCATGTTCTTAAACTGACATTACATCTTTCTTATTTTCTTTGAATTTCACTCAGAGTATGTGTATACCTTTGGTGTGGTGTTACTAGAACTAACCACGGGGAAAGAACCTGTTGACAAAGATGAACATATGAACCTAGCACAATGGGCATGGGAATACTGTGAAGAAGACAACTTAGTATTGATGTTCTTGATGAGGAAATCATGGAACCAGCAGTTTTGAAAGCTATGATTGTTGTCTTTAGTTGGGACTAATGTGTACCAAGAGGTTAGCACCTTCTACGCTATCAAGGAAGGAAGTACCGCAAACACTTCTACTCAATTGATTACTAGCTAAAGCTAACTCGGGCTTTCGTGCCAAAAAGGTACTTTTCAAAACTATTTTGTAATTTAGACATAATTTTAAAAAAAAATTGTCATATGCCCACTTTAATCCACATCATCAATAACTTTTTCAACTCAACAAATTCACCCACAAGTTTTGTAAATAATACACTTTAATCCAAAATTTTTAACTTAACTTATTCACCCATAAGTTTCTAATAATACACTTCAACCCACTCCATCATCCACCATTATATACTACAAAAATATCTAGGTTTCCAAAAACAATTAAAAAAAAATCAAAAATTTAAAATATAAGGTTTTCTCCCTCCAAAAACTCTGATTCAGGCCACTTTTTCGGCATTATTTTCTGACGATCAGCTCTAAATCAGTCCACAAACATCATAAGTTTGTCCATTTCACCCATTGTTACCCCATTTATTTGATATCTTCTCAAACACACTTTTCACCATTGTTAAAAAGTTTTAAATCAATATCTTCTCAAACACACTTTTCACCATTGTTAAAAAGTTTTAAATCACTCACATTAGTCAAAACCACTTTAGAAAGTACATTACAGTAGCTCAGGCGACTCCAAGTTCATTTCTTTATTCCATAAACCCAATGATTGTTGATTAAAAGCAATATTTATAATTTTAATATTTTTGTACGGATATCTGCCTAATCATCGACCACTCATCGTCAGTCATCGGCAGTGCATATATCCCGACATAAACCATAAGCATAATCGACCATCGACCATCGACCAAAGCATAATTCTAGGATGTCTATTGCAGAATTTATTCTAGTTTCTGGTGATTTCATGGAAGAATGGGTGAAAACTCTCAAATATTAGAAATGGAGATCTTTTACCAAGGTGACACTACTCATTATTGTTCGCCGCAATGGTTCATATGACAAATTGGTTGCAAGCATAATGCAGAGTGGGGATCTAGATTGCGCGCCGAGCGACGTGGTGATTAGTTATCTAATGCATTTGAAGAAAAAAGTCAATCTTACGATCATAAATAATTATGTACGGGTGTTGATGTATATGATAGATGTTGATGCAGATGGCTTTAGGCCTATTTAAGGATAAATATAGTTGAGAGGTTCTTTGAAGGACCGCTGAATTCATCACCACCCCCACTTCGATGCTCAGCAGTCAACGACGATTTGAATGATTACAAGAACGATGGCGATCATCTAATTAATATGAAAGATGATTCTATGCATATGAAAGATGTTTCATCGGACTCGCAAGATATGGAAGAAGATTGTGGAACGGGATCACAACCAGGATATTTCTTCGACGATGAAACCAATTACTATTATGATCACACAATTGCCGATAAGAAAAAGCTTAAAATGCTACTAGACAGAGTAGTGGTAAGGTAGTCTTTTGATTATTATATGGAAAAGAGCTTCACTAAATTCTTAAAGGCGAAATGCGTATCTCGTGGTTATGGCTGGTTGTTGCGGGCAAGAAAGTATGAAATCTCGGACAGATTTTGCATATACAAATATTTTGGGTTGCACACATGCGGTGTTGAACATGCCACCCGCAGGCATAAGAGAATCTCATCCAAATTGATTGTTTCACTATGCGTAAATTATTTTTGGGATGGTAAGGGTCCAAGCATAAGAGAAATTCAAAGGATTATGTTTAAGGAGATGCATTGCAACACAAGCTATTGGATATGTTGGAAAGGAAGTGTAACTGCGAAGAACATTATTTGCGGGACACCGAGCACAGATATGCTTGCTTGCCGACTTTTTCCCACATAGTAGAGTTATTGAATCCTGGGTCTTCTTACTCTATCATGGTAATCGGATGGATGGATCATTCGTTTATTACTTTTTAGCATTCGGAGCTTTCATACGGGGATATGCCCACGTGAGAAAAGTAATTACCGTCGATGGCACACATTTGTATGGCAAGTACGGGGGTGTGTTGTTGAATGCCGTTGCACAGGACACCAAAAATTATATCTTTCAAATTACTTTTTTGTGTCGTAGATAAAGAGAACGATGCTTCTTGGACCTTCTTCTTCGAGAAGTTGAAGTCTGTAGTAGAAGATGAACCAAATCTATGTGTTATCTTTGATAGTCACATTAGCATTGCCAATGCCTTCTCCCGTGTTTACAGTTGTGCACATCATGGACTTTGCATGAGGCACCTTGCTGAAAATCTTCGTGTAAATCAACACTGTGGAGAACATCTTTATTTATTCTACTCCACGACAAAGGCTTATTCTATTGATGAATTTAGCGAGCATTTTGCAAAATTAAAGAATAGTTGCCCCGAGGAAGCACATGTCCTTGAAAATATGCTTGGTTTTGAGAAATAAAGTAGAGCACACTTCTCGGGCAATAGGTACGATGTGATGACCTCAAACATCACTGAGTCATTTAACTCGGTGTTGATGGATGAACGGGAGTACCCCGTGTCATACATATTCTATTCAATTGCTAAAATAATTGGTGAAAAGCTTAGGGAGCGACATGCCTTTGTCGATAGTACAAACAACAAATTTGTCCCTTGTGCGAAAAAAATTCTAAGGGATAATAAGAGTGCGAGCGATTTCTTGTATGTGACTAATGCAAATGGGGGTCTCGACCAATTCACAGTATTCGACAATGGTGTTACTGCTAAGGTCAATCTCTTGGAGAAGAGTTGTTCTTATCAAAAATTTGACTTGTTGAAAATGTCGTGTGAACATGCAATGGCCGGTTTGCGAGCAAAGTATGGCGATGACAAAGGTTATGGTAACTCCATCTACGAGTACTCTTCGCCAATTTATAAAGTTGAAAATTACCTCGTCATATACTCGGAAGCTATTAACGTTGTCTCTCTAGAGACCGAATGGACTATGCCACAGGAATTGCAAGACACAAACATTTGTACATCCCCCTACGATTCCAAACTCAAAAGGAAGAAAGTCAAATGCATTAAGGGGGTCGGTGAGACATTCAAGTCCAAAAGGAGGAATAGGTGTTCAATATGTAAGAAATTCGGGCACAAAAGAACCACATGTAGCATGGCCAACAAATCTTAAATAGGCTTTTCTTCTTCAGTTGTAAAGCTACTATTTTGGGGGATAAGTGAGCATTTCTGTAGAATTTAACGGTCAGTTATAATCGAATTAAAGCTTTGTCTATGGTAGACAACATAATTTTATGATATATCTTTTACACGGTCTATTAAATATTATGTATTGGTTATATGATTACTCATCAAACATGCTACGTGGGTCTTTTTACTGCCATATCTCTCCTATCGATGCATTGAATCATTATTTCTTGCTCTCAATTAATTAAAAGCTACAAACATGTATGTTCTCAAGAAAAACCGCTTGCATAATCAAGCCAAGCATTTTCTATTCTCACATGCGTCGATCGAACATAGTAGTCGATCGTAGACTATGTGAATCGATGGGCCATCGGTAGCTTGTAGTTTAAGAGAAAAATAGTTTAATTAAAAATGATTTACATAGATAATAACATGTTTTGGGGGGGTGGAACAAAATAATTAAATTAAAAATAATTTAAACAAATAATAACATGTTTTGGGGTTGGTGGAATAAAATAATTAAATTAAAAATAATTTAAACAGATAATAACATGTTCTGGGACTGGTGGAAGAAAATAATTCAATTAAAAAAGATTTAAATAGATAATCACATGTTTTGGAGCTGGTGAAAGAAAATAATTAAATTTAAAATGATTTAAGCAGATAATAACATGTTTTGGGGTTGGTGAAAGAAAATAATTAAATTAAAAATGATTTAAATAGATAATCTTGAACTGTTGGTGACACTTAATAGACTGTCATCGATGTTGACTCATGTTAAATTCATGTAAAAAATATACTTATGCTTTGAGGGTCCATCGATTCGTTTGGTCTACTGTAGACGTACACCATTAGGAGGCATTGATTGATCTCCTAATTATGCGTAGACTACGGTGATCGATGTATACTGTTATACACCATCACTTGGATGTTGTTCAAAAATAAATGTAGTGTGGGTTTCTACACATATGAAGGAGTGTAAACAAGTCACATAATCATATTAGAGCTTATACAAATCAGGAGTGGTGAATTAAGGAGTGTGTGGATGGGTAGTGGTTGAACAAACAATATCCTAAGAGTAATGTTTGTCAAAGCACAAGTATGTTTTGAGGATGATGATTGTATTTAATGACTACACATTCCACATACTCCTTCAATCACCACCCCTAAATCAAAAGAGTATGTGGAATGGATAGTGGTTGAACAATCATCATCCTCAATACATACTTGTGCTTTGACAAACATTACTCTTAGCATATTGTTTGTTCAACCACTATCCATCCACACTCCTCAATTCACCACCCCTAATTTGTATAAACTCTAATATGATTATGTGACTTGTTTACACTCCTTCATATATGTAGAAACTCACACTATATTTATTTTTAATTTATTTATTCATTTTTGAACAACATTCAAGTGATGGTCTATAGCAGTGTACATAGATCGCCGTGGTCTACGCATAATCAGGAGATCAATCAATGCACTCCTAACGGTGTAAGTCTACGGTAAACCAAACGAATTGATGGACCCTCAAAATACAAGTATATTTTTTACTTTTTTTTTAAACATGTTATTGAGGGTCCATCGATTACGAGTGTCTATGGTAGACTTTAGTATCTCGTTGATAACTGACATAGGTCATGATCTATGATAGTCTATTAAGTGTCACCAACAATTCAAAAAAAACACAATTACTGTTTCAACGGTAACAAACGGCTAATTTTGTACTTCTTCAGTGTTAACACTTCTTTTTTACTGCATATATAAAGTTTTCTATCCCTCATTATTTTATTTCATCCACTTTATTTTTATTTTAAAATTCTATAATGTCTCAAGCATCTCAAACATCCAATTCTAAAAAGACTCTAATTTGTCATTGTGGGAATGTGGCTGTCTTGAGGACGTCACGCACGGACTCAAATCAAACAAATTAGCTATAAATCATATTTTTTGTTGCGCCTCTTCTTCTTTTCAAAGACCCCAAAAATTCTCCCAATCTATTCTCACAAATTTATCTAATTTTTGTCCAATTTTAAGATTAAATATTAAGTTAACTTCAAGTAACACAACGTTCAGTTCATTACTGAGAAATTCCGTTGTGCTTTTTTCTAAGCCCAAAAATATATTTTCTGGAATACAAAATCAGTAAAGTTTACCTTAAATTTTGTATGACAAAGGATTTTCTTGAGTTTTTTTTTTTTTTTTGCTTTGTTTATTATTGTTTCTCTCTTCATTAGAAGATTATTTTTGTGCCTAGAGTTTTGTATGCAAATGGATTCTCAGTGTTTGTGGGGATGGAGATGTGGTTATACTGGTTGTGGGTTAGGGAGGTGAAGCAAGGTGGGAGAAATATTAATTTTGTTTGTAAAAATAAGTAGAAAAGTTATCATTTTTATTAGTAATTAAAAAAAAGTCAATGAAGATAATTTGACATGACATTAATTTATGTGGCATGGATTTAACATGTCATTTATTTTAACGCGAGTGAGCTACAATACAATGAGTTTAAAATCTTACATTTTGATGGAGTGAGGAGGGGTTTAAATGACAAAGGGCTAAGTAGAAATATCAACTTTACAAATTTGGGCAAGTACAAGGGTCCAATAGATCAAAATGTCTTTTAATCTTCTGATCTTAAATATGTCATGTAAAAAGTTAAAATTAAAGAGTTGATAAAAAAAAGTCATCTTTTTTTTAAATGAACTAAGAAAGAAAGCATGAACAACTAGCGTTGTGCAAAAATCAAACCGATCGATAAACCGAACCGATAAAAATGTTATTGAATTATTGGTAATGGGTTATTGGGTTAACGATTTTTTATTGGTTTTATAAAAAAATTTATTGGGTAAACGGTTCGGTTTCGGTTTTAACTTATTGAGTGATCGGTTAAACCGATAACCCAATAAGGATACACTAAGTTACTATTTTACTCCTATATATATATATACACACACACACACACACACACACACACTACTCATTCAGAATTCAAAGATTCGGAAAATATTAACTTATTCAGGGAAACAAAGGCACAATACAGCTCGGGTATTGTCACATTGGAAAGCTTGAAGCATTTAATAACTTACAACAATTAGGATTCCATTTTTTTCCGAACTAACATTCAGTTCAAGTTTGAAGATTCTTGTAAACTAAAACGCACTGCATATGATTTTAGCGGCAACTAAGATTTCATTTTTTTATATTAGTTGTTACTATTTATATTTTATGAGTATTTTTCTTATTGGTTAAACTGAAAATCGAACTGTTAATGACCAAAAACCGATAAATAAAAAACCAATAAGAAAATATCTTATTGGTTGGTTAATGGTTTTGCACATTTAAAAATTAAAAACCAATAAACCGAACCAATAACACATAAAATCGAACCGAACCGACCGATGCACACCCCTATGAACAACCATATTAAAATGGAGAGAGTACTATTTACCGTATTTCCCCTCTATACCTTCCCTTCCATAGTTCCCCGAGAAGACATTTGTTTCTTTATTTTCATGCTAACCAACATGATATTAATTCCTTTGTACTTGCTAAAAGTTCAAGGAAACAGATTCCACAAAACCTGCATATGATTACGTAGAATGTATCAATATCTTTTAATCTTGTAATCTTAAATAAATCATTTGAAAAGCTGGAATTAAAGAATTAACAAAAAAAGAAAAGAAACATCTTTTTTTCAAATGAACTAAAAAGGTAAGTAAAACAATGAAATTGGAACGGAGAGAGTACTATTTACCATTATTTCCCCCTCTTTACCTTCCCTTCCGTAGTTCCCCGAGAAGACATTTGTTTCTTTATTATTTTCATGCTAACCAGCATGATATTAATTCGTTTGTACTTGCAAAAAGTTCCAAGGAAACAGATTCAATAAAACCCTACATATGACTTTCTACAGTTCAAAATCTGAACACACCAGGAAATTATTATATGACAAGTTGATAGATTGTCCTCTGCGAATGACGCGGACATACCACTTCTTCCTCCAATCCTTGATCTATTAAGGCAGGAAAAAAAGAACATGTAACAAGATTATCACAGAAGGAAGAAGAAAATCACTCAGAAATGATGCAAATCCAAACTAGTACACGTGTGCGAATATGAAGAAATTCATAAAACTTCCATAGATATCCTTTAAGACGGAGTACAAAGTAAAGGAGCACCAGTATATGCTCTCACAACACGCATATTCAGATCTCCTGATCAGCATCTTAAGCAGATTTATCGTAGTGTGTGTTTCTCCTTGCGCACTCCAAGATTGTCTTGTCAGCAGTAATGAAGTATGCAGCAATAGAAGCTGTTCACAGTAAGAAAACAAAGAAGTTACTATAAACTAGGGACTTTGAGAGCCTTGTTAGGGGCCGCAGAAAGAAAATTAAAGCAAACAGAGAAACTATTACTACTATGGATCTACATAGAAATAGAAGATCACCTAACATGCTACGTTATTCTAGAGGTACAGTACTCCTTGATGATAGAACAAAACGCTGATTGTGGTAAGATGATGCTTTTGCATCACGATGCCCAAACTAGACATACTAGATTAAAGGAACAGGACAAAGACGTTTTTCATGGGAAAATGACCGAAGCATTCAGGAACTTAAAGAGACTAGCGCACTTCACGAACAATTACCACAGGATAACTGACGATGAAGTGTTTACATGCCTTTGGGTATGAATACAGGGTCAAAATTCTGCAAATTGTCACTTGAAAAGAATAGTGTAAATTATCCTAAATGAAAGATCTTTATAATGCATCTGAGTTACTTTTGAGAAGATCAGTTCACAAATTCCATTTTTCATCAGAGCAATGCATCCAAAAGTGTAATATTTTGAGGACTTTACTACCTTTTCCTTCAGAAATAAAAGGTGTCTTTTTGTTCAAATCTTTCTTTGATACTGACTAACACTCTTTAACTTTTCTATCAAATCTTATAACCATTTTAACAAAGTTTTATTCAAATTTGCTTATAAAAGAGTAAGTACCCTCGTGTTTACATATAAGGATATTGGAAGTCTGGGAGAAGGTGGTTTAGATGAGGATAAGAACAGAGGTGTCTGTGTGTCTATATCTGAGAACCGATTCAGATCCATGTCGGGGAGATAAACTCCAGAAATCATTCATTTTGTATGGAGATTGTTGGAGCAGTATAGAAATAAAAAGCGAGATTTACACATGGTGTTCATTGACCTAGAAAAGGCTTACGGCAAAGTCCCTAGAGAGGTCCTTAGGAGATGTTTGGAGTCCAAGGTGTATATATGGCTTTATTAGAGCAATTACGAACATGTATGATGGAGCCAAAACTCGAGTTAGAACAGTGAGAGGTGACTCAAAACACTTTCTGATTGTGACAGGGTTGCACCAAGGTGTACATATGACCTACATGCCTCGGTGACGGACGGATTGTCATTGGCATATTAAAGGGACGTATCATGGTGAGTGTTATTCGTGGATGATGTAGTACTGATTGACGAGACAAGCAGTGCAGTTAATGATAAACTGGAATTTTGGAGACAGGCCATGGAATCTAAAGGATTTACGTTAAGAGGACTAAAATAGAGTACTTGAACTGCAAGTTCAGTGACGTAATGCATGAGGCAGGGATGGAAGTGAAGATCGATGCAGAGAGGAAGTTTTAAGTATCTTGGATTGATAATTCAAGGAGACGGGGTGATTGATGATGATGATACACATCATATTGGAGTGGAGTGGGTGAAATGCAGGGTCACCTCCGAGTTACCTTGAGATAAGAACATGTCGCCAAGGACTAAAGGCAAATTCTACAAAGTGAAAGTTCGACCAATATTGTTGCAAGGGGTAGAGTATTGCCTAGTCAAGAATGCCCAGATTTATAAGATGAAGGTAAAGGAGATGAGGATGCTCAGATGAATATGTGGCATACCCTTTTTTTTTTTTAAATGAAGTAAGATGGTGTATTAGAAAAGCATCAAGGAGATGCAAATAACATATACAAAAGATGAGCATACTAGCAGCAGAGATATGATCATGAACAAAGTTATATGGGGCAAGGTGGGAGTGGCCTCCGTGCAAACAAAAATGAGGGAAACGAGCTGAGATGGTTCGAGTATGTAAGAGGAGGTGTGTAGATCCACTGGTAAGTAGGTGTGGGAGGATGGCTATAATAGGAGTAAAGAGATGCAGAGATAGGCCCAAGAAAATAAGGTAGGCAAATCCAGCTAACTAATAGCATGACCCTACAAAGAAAGGTTTGGAGGTTGGGGATTAGGTTAGAAAACCAGTGCGTAGCCGAGTGTTGTTGCACTTCATATGCGAGAGGTAGGATGACATTTTGCAGTCACGTAGTCTCTAATTTGGAGGTGTGCATTACTTCATGTTGTCTCCTTTGCTGTGTATATGGCTATTTTATTGTCATATTATTCTCGCAATTTTGCTCCGGAACTCTCTTGAGCCGAGGTCTATTGAAAACAACCTCTCTACCTCACAAAGGTAGGGGTAAGGTCTGCATGCATCCTACCCTCCCCAAATTCCACTTGTGAGATTACATTGGGTGTGTTGTTGGTAGTATTTTGAGAAAAACGTCTTCTTTCATGTCTCAATATGTCTTTACATCCTATAAGAACAGGTAATGAATCCTACAACTAATTATGAGAAGACAATTAATTACAACAATAGGATATATTTAATTCCTATAATTACACAAGGAAAGTTGAAGTCTCCTGAGATAGTTCTGGCATATGAAGAGGAAAGGTCTGGATGCCCTGGCTAGGAGATGTGAGAGGTTCGTCGCAGTGGGCTTGAGGAGTAAAGATAGACCTATGAAGTGTTGAGGTGAGGTGATTACGCCGAATATGGCAACTTCGCTCACCGAGGATATGACCCTTGAAAGGAGGGTGTGGCGAACAAGGATTAGGATGGACGGTTAGTTGGTAGTCATTCCCTTTTCCCAGAGTTTAGTATTCATTTCTTTCCCTTATTTTTAGATTTCTCCTTGGTTCTGATTGTCGCTATTGCCTATTTTTCACTGTTTGTTTAGCCAAGGGTCTTTCAAAAATAACCTCTCTACCTTCTCAAACAGTTGGTAAATTTGCGTACACTCTACTCTCCCCAAATCCCACTGGTGGGATTAAACTGGTTTGTTGTTGTTGTAATCAACAATTAAGTATTAAAATTATTTAGCAACATGGATAAATAAGTTATCAACAAATGCTTTCAACCCCCTCCCCCTCCCCTACCACACAAAAAAAAGGAAGAAAGATATAATCTTGGATTTGTCAGATGTGGGAGACTATGAAATTGGTCGGAATAATTATTCAAATCTATTTATTATAAAGATATCAATTTTCTCTTACACATTGATTGGTGTTTATGTTATCATAATTTGTTAATAACATCGTCTAATAATGGGCATTAAACAAAACATTGCTATTTGATTTAACGTTATAAATATAAGTGTGATTTAACTCCTTGAAAACTCCTACTATAGCATTGATACTCACATATAATGCTCATTTCCGTTTGAAGAAAAATAATCACACATGAAGATGATAATAATTCATATAAAATGTAGTCAAATAAGATGGAAGAAATACAATTGATCGCTTTTATGTGTCTCCACCTATATATAAGCCTAATCATAAAATCACAGACCCCTCACAAGATCAATAGTAGGACTTATCAATAAAATATATGTGAACATATGTAAAGGTCATACCAGCAGATATGATGAGTGCCTGAGCAGTATAATTAAGATTTGCCTTTGCCCAAGGAATTGTCCGCACAGCAACCAACTGAGAATCAGAGAGCCAAGATTTATAAGATGCAGGGAATTGAGAGAAGAAAAATAACTTTTCTTTTTAGTGTGTATTTGTTGTTACAGCACCAAATTGTTCGAAAGAGAAGAGTAAATATCAATAAAGAAGGGTCTGTTCCATGAAAGATAAGATGTCATTACAGTTGTACTTATCTAGATTCTAAAGCAAAATCATTTTTATGATACAATTGTAAAGGAATATAATGAGTTCCTTTGAAATCGAGCAAGTAAGTAGACATCTCCACAGCCTAATCAACCATCCAATAATGCTCATATTGCCCAGACAAAATATATGATGAGTTCCTTCAATATCAACCCTCGGTTGCTTAGCCTGATGCTTCTGTTGCTGGTAATTCTTTTGCTTGTGTTTCACAGTCTAGTACTCTTGGATCATGGGTCGTGGACTCAGGTGCTTCTGTAACAAATCACTTCTATTTGATGTTGTTCATTCACAATCTCTTCCTGCTATTATTTTAGCCAATGGGATCCGAACAAAACCAAAAGGAGTTGGACAAGCCAAACCTCTGTCTTCTGTCACTCTAGACTCTGTTTTTTATGTCCCAGGTTTTCCTTTTAATCTTGCATTTGTTAGTCGTTTGACACGTGCCCTTCATTGTAGTATAACTTTTTTTTTATGATTCTTCTTAATGCAGGACAGCATTACGGGACAGACGATTGACACAGGACGTGAATCACAAGGCCTTTACCATCTTACCTCTTCAAATTCCTTCACAGCATGCTTCGTTACAGACCCTCCAGACCCAATTCATACACGTTTGGGACATCCGAGTCTATCCCAACTACAGTAGATGGTGCCTTATTTGTCTAGTTTATCCACATTAGAATGTGAGTCATGTCAACTTGGGAAACACACTCGTGCTACTTTTTCACATAGTATTGAGAATCATTCAGAGTCTATTTTTTCATTAGTTCATTCTTCATGTTTGGGGTCCTAGTAGAGTCAGTTCCCCCTTAGGTTTTCGTTATTTTGTTAGTTTCATTTATGACTTTTCAAGATGTACTTGAATTTTCTTAATAAAAGCTCATTCTAAGTTATTTTCTATATTTAAAAGTTTTTGTGCTGAAATACAAAATCCATTTGGTGTTTCTATTCGGACTTTTCGTAGTGATAATGCCTTAGAATACTTATCCTCTCAGTTTCAGGAGTTTACGACTCATCAAGGAATTATTCACCAGATATCTTGCCCGTACACCCCTCAACAAATGGTATAGCAGAAAGAAAGAATAGGCATCTTCTTGAGACTGCTCGCACTTTTCTCATTGAATCCCATGTTTCACTGCATTTTTGGGGAGATGCAATCCTCACATCTTACTATCTAATCAATAGAATGTCATCATCTTTCCTTCAGAATTAGGTTCCCCATTCCATATTGTTTCCACAGTCACATCTCTACTCTATCCCCCCTCGTGTCTTTGGGAGCGCACATGTTTTGTTCATAACTTCGCCCCTGGAAAAAATATATTAGCCCCTCGTGCTCTCAAGTGTGTCTTTCTTGGTTACTCTAGAGTTCAAAAAGGGTATCGTTGCTATTCACCGGATCTTCATCGCTACCTTTGTCTGTCGATGTCACATTTTCTGAATCTCAACCTTATTATACATTTTCTGATCATCCTGATATATCTTTGAGGTCTTACTCGCACCATCCTTGGTCTTACTCATATCTCCAAACTTACCCGAACCAACCTTTAAGAAATCAACAGTTACTTCTATGTCTCCAGCTGCAGTGACAGCACTTCAGACTAATCATCGTCGGTCGCGTCCAACATTAGTCCCAAATGATTCATGTCCTGCGTTGGACGCTGCTCCTACTACAGACGTGCCTCCTCCTAGCTTATCAGTTGCACTTCAAAAAGGTATGCATTCCACTAATGCTAACCCACATTATACTTTCTTGAGTTATCATCGTTTATCATCACCCTATTATATTTTTGTATCATCTTTGTCCTCTATTTCCATCCCTAAGACTATAGGTGAAGTGCTTTCTCATTCAGAATGGAAGCAGGCTATGATAGATGAGATGTCTGTTTTACGTATGAGTGGTACTCGGGAGCTTGTTTCCCTTCATCCAGATAAATCTATTGTTGGTTGCCGTTGGGTTTATGCAATCAAAGTTGGTCCAGGTAGATCGGCTTAAGGATCGCTTTATTGCCAAAGGATACACAAAAATATTTGAGCTTGATTATAGTGACACTTTCTCTCCCGTGGCTAAAATAGCATTTGTCCGTCTTTTCCTATCCATTGGTGTTGTTCGTCATTGGCCTCTTTATCAGTTGGATATTAAGAATGCTTTTCTGCATGATGATCTAAAGGAAAAAGTCTATATGGAGCAACCACCTCACCTGATTTTGTTGCTCCGGGGGAGTTTAGTAGCCTTGTATGTCAATTGCTCAGGTCACTCTATGGTCTGAAACAGACCCCTCGAGCCTGATTTGGAAAGTTTAGCATAGTAATTCAATAGTTTGGCATGATTCGTATTTATGTGGTGGTTTATGTTGACGATATTGTTATCACCGGCAATGATCAAGATGGTATCAGAGCAGGTAGGGTCCTGGGATCGAATCTCACCGCCACTCATTATTAAAAAGAACTTCCAGGTGCTTGGCCGATGAAAAAAGAACAAGCCCACACATGAGGGGGCGTGTTGAGAATATAATTAAATAATAAGAGTGTGCTCTATCTAACAGCTTAAGCTTTTAGATGAGATGGTCACACACTTCAACAGGTTGTAATACTACCAAGTTACTTCATTATGATGCTATTTTGGCACTTACCAAAAGAAGAGGAAATAGAAAAGGACACCCCCACAAACACTGAGGTCAAGCAATCTATATACTATCTTTTACCAAAAGGTTTTTGGCCTTTCAGTAAACCTAGTAAAACAGAATCTTAACAAGAATTTTATTTTACCCTTTCAACTTAATTACTGGAGTTTATTTTAACAATGAAACTTCCCCTCTATATGTGCATGTTACTATGTCACATTAATTCCTTTTTCATTTATATTCCTTTAGTTTTCAACTTTTTGGGGAATACTACAATTACTCTAGAAATTTGTTTTACCTTTTGACTTATTTAAACTGTGTTTTTCTCTTGTTATCAACAAAAGATTGTTGGAGCCCCTGAACTTTTTAGAATGTCTAATTAAGCACATCAATTAACTCTAGCGTTTATTAAAGCCCTTTAATGTTGTTTCAACTTCACACATTCCATTCGATCAAGTTTGGTAAACTTAGGTTAATTATTCTCTATTTGTTAGAAGAGCCCTAATTTCTATCATCCCTGTAAGATGTGGAAGAATTCCATTCTATAAGCCCTTGTACCAGAGAATTGCCCATCAGTATTGTGTTTCCATCTTAATGAATCCGGTTCAGCAGTAGTGCTGCTGAAATCATCAATCCTACTTAGCTATTAGCCACTCTATCAATATCCCAGTCATTTAGCAATCTCCTTAAGGATAAGTTCAAGCCATGCGCGCTCCAAGAATCATAAATGGTACCATTCAGTTGTTGCTTAGAATAAACAGGTCTGAGAAAATCTCCATTAATGGACTTTGCCCCTTCCAAGCATGCATCCAGAATTTTATTCTTTTCCCATCTCCAACTATCTTGTGTAAGTTCCTTTCATCTTGGACCATAGGGATCTAATGGTCTTCCAAACTCCAACCGCATATGGTATCAGTGCTCACATTGGTACACCACTGATTGAGTTCACCAAACATGGCTAATCACCTCCCTCCATAAAGCATATTCCTCCCTATTGTATCTCCAAACCATTTCACCAATATGGTATTGTTCTATGGTATCAGATTTCAGATGCCCAAACCACCCTGCTTTCTACTCTGCACTGTTGTCTACCATTAAACTAGATTATATCCTTTGCCCTCTTTACACCCATGCCATAAGAAATCCCTCTAACTCTATCCAACTTTTCCATAACTTTGGAAGGTAGAGGAAATAGAGACATTACATATGTAGGAAGTGCATAGAGTACAGAGTTGATAAGGATGAGCCTTCCACTCAATGATAGGTACTGTGCCTTCCACCTAGCCGGTCTCGTTTCTATTTTCTCTATCTCTACTATTCCATCCAAATTTCTCTTGCATTGTGTTCACTGCCCAGAGGCATACTAAGGTATGTAGTACACATATTTTCAACTTTGCATGCTAAAATGGTTGCCAGATTCAGGATGTTTGGCATCTCCTTTATTGGGAACAAACTGGTATTCTTCAGTTAACCTTCAAGCCAGAAGACGCTTCAAAAATAGTCAAAATCTTTCTGAACAACCTTAGCCTCACAAAAAAACCATTGTGTCATCCACATACTGTAGGTGAGATATCTCCATTGTTTGCCCCCGCTATCTCTTATCTCAAAACCTTTAATCCATCTATTTCACAATGTTATCCTTATCATGCTATCAAATTCCTCCATTGCTAGAATAAACAGGAAAGGAGACAGAGGATCAGCTTGCCTAAA
>NC_061118.1:90301314-90317589 GCF_002878395.1 Capsicum annuum | reverse complement strand
CCAAAAAAAAAAAATGCAGGCTCACCATTCACCGGAACAAAGAACTGGATAGTTATAATGCAAATATCAATCCATTTCAACAATTTCTCACCTAAGTCCATTATCTGAGAGTGTTCAGCAAGAATCTCCCGTTGACATGATCATAAGCTTTTTCTATGTCTAGCTTACACATGCCACTTGTTTCTGCACCTTTACATCTTGAGTCCATACACTCACTAGCAATTAGGGCTGCATCCATATCTGCCTCCCTATTATAAATGTCATTTGATGCTTGTTAACTAAATTGTTAACCACCTTCTTGAATCTTTCGGCCAGTACCTTCGCAACAACCTTGTACTTTCCACCTATGAGACTTACATAGACCTGAAATCTTTCAATTCTGAAGCTCCTACATTCTTTGTGATCAAGGCTATGAATGTTGCAGTGAAGCTTTCCTCAAACTTCTGATTTTCATAAAAATATTGAAGAGTCTTCGGGATGTCCTCTTTCATGAGTTCCCAGAAAGCCAAAGAAAAGGACAGTCTAGTATGACATCGGTAGGAAGATAATGCAGCTAAGGCGAGAATTGCTTCTAACATTTCACTGTCCTGACAGGATTGCATCAGGGATCTACTCTTAGTCCCTTTTTGTTTGCGCTGGTGATGGATGTGTTGACGCGGCGCATTCAAGGGGAGGTGCCGTGGTGTATGCTTTTTGCAGACGATGTAGTGCTGATAGATGAGACTCGAGGGGGTGTGAATGACAAATTAGAGGTGTGGAGGCAAACTCTTGAGTCTAAAGGGTTCAGGGTGAGCAGAAGCAAGACAGAGTATGTGGAATGCAAGTTTAATGACGTGAGGCGGGAGAATGAGGTAGTAGTGAAGCTGGAAGCACAGGAGGTATGTAAGAGGGATAAGTTCAAGTATCTTGGGTCCGTGATCCAGAGTAACGGTGAGATTGACGAGGATGTCTCGCACCGTATTGGGGCGGGATGGATGAAGTGGAAACTCGCGTCGGGGGTGCTGTGTGATAAGAAGGTGCCGCCCAAGCTTAAAGGCAAATTCTACAGGGTGGTAGTCCGTCCGGCCTTGTTGTATGGAGCGGAGTGTTGGCCAGTTAAGAACTCCCACATCCAAAAAATGAAGGTGGCAGAAATGCGGATGTTGCGCTGGATGTGTGGACTGACTAGAGGGGATAGAGTTCGGAATGAGACTATCCGGGAGAAGGTTGGTGTGACTTCAGTGGAGTGCAAGATGCGGGAAGCACGATTGAGATGGTTCGGACACGTGAAGAGGAAGGGCATGGATGCCCCGGTCAGTAGGTGTCCGTAGGTGTGAGAGGCTAGCGTTGGATGGTTTTAGGCGGGGTAGGGGTAGGCCGAAGAAGTACTGGGGTGAGGTGATTAGGCGGGACATGGAACAGTTACAGCTCACCGAGGACATGACCCTAGATAGGAAGGTCTGGAGGGCGCGAATTTCGGCAGAGGATTAGGGCCAGTTTGGGTCGCTAGTGTAGGGAATTACTTGGTGGGGGTTTTATTCCTGTTATGATTCCGTGTTCCGTGTTCCATGTTTTATTACGAATCTGTGTGTTTTCCTCTGTTTTATATTGCTTATGGGTGTCGTATTGATGTTATGTAATCTGCTTCTGTGCTTTACTATGTGTTTGTGTGGTATCTCATACCTTGAGCCGGGGGTCTATCGGAAACAGCCTTTCTACTTCATCAGAGGTAGAGGTATGGACTGCGTACATCTTACCCCCCCAGACCCCACTAGGTGGGAATACACTGGGTTTGTTGTTATTGTTGTTGTTGTTGTTGTCTTGTTTCAAAAGTGGTGCTCTATTTAAGAAATTCAATTTTCCCCCACCTGTTGGTGAGTTACAAACTCTTGGAATTCAAGCCCTAGTGCCTTCTCCATAACACATAATTTGATGTCATCTAAGATTTCATCCTCTTCAAATTGTCTTTGTAGCTCCTCTTGTTCTTTATTTGAGTTGTGCTTCAAATAATACTAATTCTAGCCTCCATCTTCTATCTCCTTATACAAGTTCTTGTAGTGCTTAATGCTTCATTGTTCGATTCAAGAGAACCTAACTAAGATTAGTGGGTAGTCACTAAATTGTTAAGAAACAGTTAGAGGGTACTCAAGAGTCCAATAGTTGTTGAGAAACACTTTGGGTAATTGATTTCCAAACCTAATTGCTAGACCTATAATTAAGTAGTGATAGTTAATTAAATGCAATGGATTAGTCTTGATGTTAATTTATTCCCTATTTTCCAAGTCAATTGATTCCCTTTGCTTGATAGTGCCTCCATTGATCACTTTACATGCTTTATAGTTAGTTTTTATCTTTATTAGTTTAATTAAAAATCAAATCTTGCAAAGTCTTTGGCTTAGCTTAATTGGTGATAAAATGGGACTCGACCCCGACTTATAACTAGATAAATTACTCCATTGGATGTGACTGTGTACACTTCTATTTAATAAAAACGGATTTGGAGGTTAGCAGACAATAATCAGATCACTAGAAAAACTCAATTCACGAACCGTAGGAATTGCACTAGCAACACATGCAACTGCAGCTGCTTTAGTCCCTGCACGGACACCCTCTGCAAGTTCAGCAAAATGCACAAAAAAAATCAGGTATTGGACATATTTTTCCTCTAAATGATAATAACCAGAATTCATAAAGAGGCAACCTTCCCATATGACATGTACATTAACTAGCACAGCAAAAGAAGAATGAGTAGCTTCGACTTAAGTCATCAGCAGCCTGAAGCAAATTCATGAAGCTTGGGATCAACAAGGCTGGAAGCTAAAATTAATACGACTTTTAAATTATTGGAAAGTTATCAGTTAGGCTAAATTCTTCAGAGGTTTGGAGCCATTCCAAGGTACTCGAACAAGTGAAGATAGATTGATTTGGCAGAAACATAGAAAAGAGACTGCACAGTGAAATCTTCATATGCTAAAGCTGCACTCAATCCCTACAGACAACAAATCAACAATTGGCCCTGGAACCACATCTAGAAAGTGAAAATACCATACAAGGTGGCATGTTTCTCATGGTTCATTGCAAAGGAAGCATGCCTAACTCAAGATAACTTGATGAGAAGGAGAATGAAACCGTGATCAATATGTTATTTGTGTGAGAAGGAAGTAGAGAGCATTAATCATCTCCTTTTACACTGTCCAGTCAATGATAGACATGGCAACTCTTTGTGATATGGAAGAATCAACTGGATTATGCCCAAGTCTACTGGAGATTATTTGGCTTGCTAGAAAATAGTTGAAGGTCCTGTTAACATAATTCCTGCTTGCATGTGGTCGACTATTTGGAAGGAAGAAACACAAAATGCTTTGAAGACAGATCCAGCAATATGCAGAAGATCAAAATGAACTGTCTATGTTTAATTCATTTCTGGTGTAACGAAGAATTGGTAGAAGATCTCGATACACTGCAGGACATCATAGATGCCTTGTAAGACGAACGAGGACCTACTTTTGCTTTTTGTAATTCTTTGTGCTGATGATATATTATAAACTTACCACTCTCAAATAAAAAAGAACGAGAGAGCTTTCTTTTTACTTTGTCAATATAGCAGAAAAGTAGTTGAAGTAAATATCCATACAGCGACTAAATAAGAAAACAGAGAATTCAAAAAAAAAAAATTGAATACGCGTGTATATGTAGGAACTATAGCGAGCCAAAAGCTGATTGAGAAACAAAACAATGGCTTTCTGAGATGCCCAACTCTTTTGGGTTTGCTTTAAAATCCTCTTATAAACTATACTACAAACAGCAATTTCCGAAACATATTTTCATGATAATTACCTCAAAGATTTGAGGCTTTCACAATGCAACAGCAAACCTGCCTGAAGAGGATCTTTAATATATTTATAACAGGAAATGACCTAAAACGAGCATTACAAAATTTCAATCAATTTTTAATATAATAGAACTCGAGGCAACTTTCTAACAGCTGCTGTTCCTTTTTTTAAAAGTCTTCATAACAGCCTACAGAGAGAGGTGAAATAATGTAGACTAACAGAACTTGAAATTAGCAAAAATATCACTCACGCAAGCTTCTTTTCCTTCATGATCATGAAGAGAGTTAACCCTAGCGAACCAATTTCAAAACCAGAAGAAACCTGGTCGCTTTAACCAACCAGAAAGCAGAAGAAGCAACTTTATAGTTTTATTAGATGAATAAGCTAGCAAGCAATTTTCTTTTTTTTTTTTTTTTGGTATGCGTTTGGATAGGTCAAACCAGCTTTTAATCTCTTTTTTTAGGTGTTTGGTAAAATAAAAAAGTCTAAAAACTGATTAAAAAGGGCAAAAAGTGAGAAGCTGGGTACCCCAGCTTTTTACTTTTTAGATTAAATTCTTTTCAAGTTTGACCAAGACATTTACCTTTTTACCCCATATATTTTCCTCCAATTCCAACAATATCCCAAATTTGTAGCCTTTAAATATATTGTTTTTCTTTCTTTTTCTCTTTGCCACTTCTCTCCCTCTCTCCCCTCCAGTTTCCTCTTCATCTTTCTCCTTTGTTTTTGAATAATTAGAATTAAAAATTATATATAATTCAACTTATACATGGTGTTAACAATTTTAAGGACATTTAAGTCATTTTGACAACAGAAAAGTGATTAACAACACTTGTTTACCAAACACATTAACAACTTTTTTCAGTTTCAACAATTCTATTCAAACACTTAACTGCTTAATTTATAAGCACTTATTTTCGACTTTTAAGCACATAAGCTAGAGCTATTTTTTAATCCTATCCAAACGGGCTCTAAGTTAGGCAACAAGCAACTTTACAGTATAGAACTTCAAAAGAATAAATTACAACATTATAAAAATGAACGATATATCAAATCCATATGAATTCCTTTTCTCAAAAAAAGATAAAAGGAAAAGAAGAAGAATTTGGGCAAACATTTGTTATTAGGGAGTAGCGGCTAGAATAATCAGATATGGTATGTGTGATGGAGATCACACTTTAATAGAATAATCAAATATGGGAAGTATGATGGATCTTAATATTTCAACATTTTGCCAGAAATTGATTGCTTGAAAGTTTCTTTTGAATTACGTGTAAACACAAACCAAAAATGTGCGCATATATGTATGTGTTCGAAGAATATACATGTAATAGCAAAAAATTAAATGTCGTCTTAGGATTTAAAGTTGTCCAATGCATACCATCATCACCATTACACAGGATTTATTTAAGACATAGTTATAAACATAATCAACTAACAATGTAGCATGAGAAATCCCACTACAAGGATACATCAGCTGGTCTACATAGGATTAAGCCAACACGAAGCAGTCAAATGCCTTACTTTAAGGCCATATTCACACTGATCCCACATATGAAACTTGTGTATTCCAACCACAAACTCCTTGTGAATCAGCCTTCAACTACATAGGAACCATATTCCACACAGTCTTCCTTTTATTTCTTTTACAGACAAAATATATTATTTCAGCCTTCCTTATTAAAAAAAATTATTTTGACCTTATGTGGATATCTATGTTGCTCGGACTCTCCAAAAATATTGTCGCACCTGTTCAGATCCTCCAAAATGCAATACTTTTGGAGGATCAACAGGCAACATTTTTAAAGTGCCCAAGCAACAACAACAACAACAAACTCAGTGTATTCCCTCAGCGTGGGGTCTGGAGAGGGTAAGATGTACTCCGAAGAAGCAGAGAGGCTATTTCTGATAGACCCCCGACTCAAGATAAGGATAATAAATAAGGGGATGGATGACATAACCGAAATAAAGAATAGGAAATAATAGAATAAAATCACAGGAATATGAAATAGGGGAAATAAGAGCAACACGGAATAAGAAAAATAGGAACTACGCAATAGAAAATAGGACACCTACCTAGTAGTGACATACACTCACATCCCAAAGACACCTATGTACACTGACCTATGATTACTAAATCCGGCTACACAAGAATTCTCCTGACTGCTAGCTACAACCCACACACTAACACTAGCCTTCTATCCTAATCCTCGACCTCCATGCCTTCCTATCTAGGGTCATGTCCTCAGTAAGCTGAAAATGCTCCATGTCATGTCTAATCACCTCCCCCAGTATTTCTTCGGCCTACCTCTTATCCTCTTGAAGCCATCCAATGCTAGCCTCTCACACCTCCGAACCGGAGCATCCGCGCCCCTCCTCATCACATGCCCAAACCATCTCAGCCTTCCTTCCCGCATCTTGTCCTTCACCGAAGCCACTCCCACTTTATCCCGCATGATCTCATTTCTAACTCTATCTCCTTTAGTAAGTCCACACATCCAACGCAACATTCTCATTTACGCCACCTTCAATTTTTGGATGTGAACATGCTTAACTGGCCAACACTCCGCTCCATACAACATGGCTATACAACATGGCTGAATGAACTGCCACTCTATAGAATGTTGCTATGACAAAAGGTCTGACATGCAACATAGGTGGATATTCCTATGACAACAAAAACTATTAGGTCTAACATGCCAAGTATGCAAAGCAACAAAAAGTACCAAATTATTGATGTATATCATGTTGTGCTATTTTCTATTACAACGGGACTGATTCGACCCTACTAAGTAAAAGTATCTTCTACCTCTTCGACAAGAAATCATGACACAAAATGTGCCGACATCGTGGGCAGCCAGCTTCATAGTCTGTTCGGGTTATCATAGTAATTGGTTCATCCAGGGCTAGGAAACATGATAAATGATGATCCAATAGGCTGGTGCGTTTTATATTATTCAATTCTTTTGAACACCAATCTAGAACATAAACTACAAAACCCTCTCCCAACATGAGGTTATAAAAGGTGCTTCCCTACATGTAACAAAACTTGTTAAAGGAAGCTGTTTTAAATGGGAAGCTTGTATCTGCAGAAGGATGCCAATGACATATGTGCTCAGATAATATTTGATTAACAGCCAAACTATACTTGATCCAGAAAAAAACTCTATATTATAAAACGAGGTCCATGTAGTTTTCCAAAAAAGCAAATTAAAGTCTTCAGCAGAACCAACAACAATGCTAACATTAAAGTTCCAATGTTTTGACTTTAAAAAAGAAAAAAAGTAGAAGAAGAAGAGAATCTATTATAAAATGCCAGTAAAGTGAGATCCAATCAAGGAAAAAAAAAACTAATTTTTCAATTTTGATTTCTCCAAATAGCTAAGAAAGGAATAAGGGAAATTAGGAACCTTGAGTACATTCCCTAGACTTTCGAATTCTGTCCTCCTCAAATGCAGAAGCAATCAACAATGACTCTCTTCGCTTTGCCCACGACTCCTTCATCTCTGATGAAATTCCCATCTACTCTGTTTCAGTAAAGCCCAGATGGATTTTATTTATTTAGTTATTATGTAAGAAAAAGGCAAAAGTATTGAAATAAAACTTTTTAAATAGGAAGTCAGAAAGAAGGATCAACGAAATGACCTAAATAGGGGGTGTAGTATTTGCAGATATAGTAGAGACGAATGATATTATTATGGTGGAGAAAGCAAAAGTAAAATTGATATGTTGAGAGGGCGGCCAGTTGAGGAGTTGCATTCTGTTGAATTCGTTCGTACATAAACAATAAACAAAGGCAGTCAGCAGTCATCAGCACACAGACAGACAACTGCCACCCACGACTTTGAATTTTTGACTTCAAAGAAAAGTTTTAAAATAATTTTTTTTAGTATAACCCCAATAGTGGTTGCTTTTGACTTTTAACCCAACAATAAAAGCTCACTAGTCCTTTTTTTTTTTTTGTAGTACAAGTATAATTTTTTTCTCTACGTTTTAAATATTTTTAAATTTTTTATACTCATTTGGCTCTTAAATTCTATTTTTATTTTTTTCATATTTTAATTTATTTATCTCAACCTTTATTTTTTTCTTAAATATTTTCTATTTCTTTATTTTTTTAATTCATTTGTCTCAACCTTTATTTTTCTTTTAATTTTTATTTTTATCATTTCTCTTTTTTCCCCTCATTTTTCTCAAACTTTATTTTTACTTTTTCCTCTCATTTTATTTTTCTCAATTTTTTTAATTCTTTTTTTTTTTAATCTTTATTTTTTTCTTACCTTTTTATTCTCAGTCTCTTTTTTTATTTCTCTATTTTGTTTGATCGTTTTTTCTTTTTTCTCAACTTCTATTATATTTTTCTAATAAATAAAAAATTGGATAATCCGCAAAAGGATCTTTTTTCTTTTACATCAAAGCAAATTTAAGGACATGAGTTGTTGTTAGAAAGTTCTTTGTGATAAGTTTTGCCTCTAAAACAAAAATTATAGAACAACTCATAAATCAAGGCACAATGTGGTAGTGTCAAGTCTTGCTGGTGGAGCATAACTTGTTGTTTGAAAATCCTTGAGTTAAGTCTTACTTCTAGGACAAGAGTTATAGAAAATCTCATAAATCAAACAACAATGTGGTAGTGTCAACACTTGTTCATTGGGCGTAACTTGTTCTCTTGGGAGGTTTTTGGGCTAAGTTTATTCTTAGAGGCAAGACTTATAGAGCATCAGACAAATCAAGGGAAAATATGATAGGGTCAACTCTTGCCCGCGGGGCGTAACTTGTCAGCTAAGTCTTACGTCTAAGACAGGAGTTATAGAATACCTCATAAATCTAGACACGGTGTGGTAGTATCAACTCAAGCCCGTGGGGTGTAACTTGTTGTTTGAAAGTCCTTGGACTAATTTGAGCCTCTAAAGCAAGAGTTGTAGAGCATTTCACAAATCAAGACATAATGTGGTGGTGTCAACTCTTACCCATGGGCATAACTTGTTGTTTAAAAGTCCTTGATTTATAAAAATCTCATAAATCAAGACACGATGTAGTAGTGTCAAATCTTATCCATGGGCATAACTTCTTGTTTAAAAGTCCTTGATTTATAAAAATCTCATAAATCAAGACACGATGTAGTAGTGTCAAATCTTATCCATGGAGCATAACTTGTTGTTTAAAAGCCCCTGAGTTAAGCTTGTCTCTAAAGCAAGAGTTATAGAACATCTCATAAATCAAAACATAATGTGATAGTGTCAACTCTTACCCATGGGACATAACTTGTTATTTGAAATTCCTTGGGTTAAGTCTTGCTTCTAAGTGAAGAGCTATAGAATATCTCATAAATCAAAACACAATGTGGTAACATCAACTCTTGCCCATGGGGCACAACTTGTTACTTGAAAGTCTTTAGTCTAAATCTTGCCTATAAGGGAAGAGTTATAAAATATTTCATAAATCAGTACACAATATGGTGGTGTCAACTCTTGCCCATGGGGCATAACTTATTGTTAGATGGTTCTTAGGTTGAGTCTTACCTCTAAGACAAGAGTCATAGAGCATTTCATAAGTAAAAAACACAATGTGTTAGTGTTGACTCTTGCCCAATATACGCAACTTATTTGAAAATTTTTGGGATAAGTCGTGCCTCTAAAGCGAGAGTTGTAGAACATCTCATAAATAAAGACATAACGTGGTAGTGTCAATTCTTGCCCGTAGGGCATAATTTATTATTTGAAATTCCTTGAGCTAAGCCTTCCCTCTAAGACAAGAGTTGTAGAATATCTCATAAATGAAGACATAATGTGGTAGTGTCAACTCTTACTCGTGGGCATAATTTGTAGTTTGAAAGTCCTTGACCTAAGTCTTGCCTTTAAGGCAATAGTTGTAGAATATTTCATAAATGAAAACATAACGTAGTAGAGTCAACTTTTGCCCGTGGGGCATAATTTGTAGTTTGAAAGCCCTTGAGCTAAGTCTTGCCTCTAAGGCAATAGTTGTAGAACATCTAATAAATGAAAACATAACGTGGTAGAGTCAACTCTTACCCGTAGGGCATAAATTGTTGTTTGAAAGTCTCTGAGCTAAATCTTGCCTCTAAGATAAGAGTTATAAAACATCTCATAAATCAAAATACAATGTGGCAGTGTCAACTCTTGACCATGAAATATAACTTGTCGTATGAAAGTCATAATTCTTGCCTCTACAACGTGGTAGTGTCAACTCTTGCCCATGAAACGTAGCTTGTTGTTGAAAGTCATAAGTCTTGCCTTTATAATGTGATAGTGTCAACTCCTGTCTATAAGATGTAACTTAAATGGAAGAAATCGAAGAAAAGAACAATAATAATAAAAATTACAAAAAAAAAAAATGAAAATGAAGAAAAATATTAAAAAATAAAAATCAAAGAAAGTGTAGAAGTTAAGGAGAACGGAAAAAAACAAAGGTTGATAAAAATAAAAAAAATATATTAAATAAAAATAAACGTCGAGAAAAATTTAAAAAGAAAAAATAAAAATCAAAGAAAAAAATTATAAAAGTAGATGTTGAGAGGTGTAAAGAAAAAAAAGTAAGGGTTGAGAAAAATTAGAAAGAACAAAAAAAAAAAGAAAATAAAAAATCAAAGTAAAAAAAAAAAGAAGTTGAGAGGAAAGAGGAAAAAAGCAAGGGTTAAGAAAAATCAAAAATAAAAACAGAAAAGAAAAAATAAAAATCAAAGTAAAATTAAAAAGAGAAAAAAAAAATAAAAGTTGAAAGATATAAATATGGAGTTGTTATCTATTATGAGGATCATTTATGTAATTTATTCCATTGGTCAGGGACAATTTCTTTCAAAAAAAATATTAGTTAATATGTAACGGCTATTTTAAAGAAGCTTTTTTATTTGGGGCTAAAATTTGAAAGTCACCCCAATTTGGGTCTATTATTGAGATTTACCCATTTTTGCCTGTTTTTTTCTATTTTTATTTTGGAGAAATGGTTTACTGACCCTTTTACTTATTCGAGTTTGTAAAATGTATACTTTTACTTGGTCATTTACTATCTGAACCATATAATCCGTTAAAATATAAGACAATATGTGTGAATCACTTTAAAAAAAAAATCACGTCACATATATTAATGACATGTCATAATATCTTCATTAATTATTTTTTAAAATTACTAATCAATAATATTAAATAGAAAATAAAATAATAAATAAAAAAATATTTTTTAAAATAAAATTCATCTCCACCATTATTTAAAAATTAAAAATAACAAATTAATCAAAAATTAATGTCATGCCATTATTATTTTTATAAATTATTTTTAACTTTTAATCAAAAATATTATACAAAAAAATAATAATTTTAATTTATTTTTTAAAATAAATTAATATTCTCTCACTTCTTCCACCTCCCACAACCATACTGTCTCCACCTTTCTCCCTTGTCTTTTCCGACAAAGGATCCATGGAATTCCGACAACCCACAAATAACCCCAACCCCGCTGCTCAGCCTCTAATCCTATTGTCTCCTCTTTCTTTGTTTGATTGTTCTCAATGGAGAATTTAATTTCTCTATATTTTTTTCATAAAAAAAAGCACAAAGTTCATGCCAAATAAGTTAAAAAATAATTATTATTTGATTTGAAATTTCAATTATATGTTCATAAATGTAAACTACAATTTTGAATTGATTTCACAAATTCAGAAGACCCATTTATTATTATTCAAGTTTTTTTAAGCTTATTAATGGAGTTTTTTTATCTATTCAATACCCACCATTACACCAATATCCATACTTCCTCTTTGAATCCAACCAACACAAATAATAATCTTCACTTTTTCAGAATTTAAAAAATTAAAATTTAGAAGAAAATTTTAAAAAATACTCATGGAATTAGTTTTTTTTATTGGTGGGAGAGGAGTGCAAGGTTGCAGTCAGAATGAAGGAATGTGGAGATGAAGAAGAATAACGTTGGAGGTTGGGCATGGAGGAGGAGGGCCGTGGCAAAAGAAATTAATAAAGATGGAGGGGGGCACAGGACGTGGGAGGGGGGGAAGAAGAAAGTGGGATTTTATTTTTTTAATTTACTATTTTTTTAAATTTTCTAAAAAAATTTAAATGTTTTTTTTCTCACTCGTCCCAAAATAACGCATGCAAACACGCGTTTGTCACCTTAGCAATTTAATGCCACACATGCAGCAAAAGAGTTTAAAATGTTGAGTTTTATTGAGTTGAGGGGTTCAGATGATAAAAGTCTTAGTAGATGTGTTCACTTTACAAACTTGGACTAGTACAAGGGTCTATTAGATCATTTTGCCTTTTCTTTTTTTGACTCACCTGTCCTGTTAGTTTATCCAAAAAATATAGAGTATTATTTTTTTTATAAATAGACATAACTAATTTAATTCTTTTTAATTTTAATATAATAATTTATAAATCACACAAATATTAAGGTTTGGTTTAGATAATAAACTTTAAATTTTATAAAATATAAATCAGTGAAAATAAACAGTCATCAGCACACAGACAGCCGCTACCCACTTTTGTAAACAGTCATTAGCACACAGACAGCCGCTACCCACTTTTGTTTGCGTTCTTTCTATTTTTCTTTTCCTTTTTCAACTTACATGTCTTGTTAGTTTGTCCAAAAAATATATAGAGTATTAATTTTTTTAATAATAGACATAATTAATTTAAAGTTTTTTTTAATATTATAATTTATAAGTCACACAAATATTAAGGTTTGGTTTAGATAATAAACTTTAAATGTTATGAAATATAAAACAGAGAAAAGAAATAGTCATCAATACACAGACAATCGCCACCCACTTTTGCTACTTTCTTCCTATTTTTATTTTCCTTTTTCGACTCACTTGTCCTATTAGTTTGTCCAAAAATATAGAGTATTATTTTTTTTTATAAATAGACATAATTAATTTGAAGTTTTTATTTTAATATAACAATTTATAAGTCACACAAATATTAAGTTTTGGTTTAGATAATAAATTTTAAATGTTATGAAATATAAAACAGAGAAGAAGAAGAATAGAGAGAGAAGAGATAAACTTCTTTATTTCTCTTGACGAATTTTTGAGGGGTGAATACCAATAAAGAAAACCCTTTTTATCTATAGGGGAAATTAACTTTGCCCCAAAGTTACAGTTCTAACTTTTCTAGAAATAGACATTGACTATATATGTTAATACATTTATAACACTCCTTATTGAATGTCTAATTGATAGATAATGTGCTTCGTTAAAATCTTACTATAAAAGATTCATTTGAAGAAAATCTAGTGAGAAAAAAGAATACATATCTCTAATAATACGCATATAGAAAACCTTACAAGGAAAATTTAATGAGACAAAACCTCATCAGGAAAAACAGTACAACACGTATTAACTCCCCCTAATGAGAATATCCTTGAACCTTTGCACCCCGATCTTGTCCACCATCTTCTTGAAAGTTGCAGTTGGAAGAGACTTTGCTGAGTAAATCAGTCACATTGTTACTTGAACAAATCTGTTGCACATTAATATCACCATTCTTTTGGAGTTCATGTGTATAGAAAAGCTTTGGCGAAATGTGCGTCGTTCTATATTCTTTTATAAATCCTCCCTTAGGTTGTACTTTGTATGCTGCATTATCTTCATTATCTTCATATAAAATTGTGGGTACTTTGTCACATTTCAAACTGTATTTTTCTCGAATGAGCGTATCATAGACCTCAACCGCACATACTCTCGGCTTGCTTCATGAATAGTTATTATCTCCGCATGGTTCGATGAAATATATACGATAGATTGACTGCTTTGTAGATCTCCAAGATATGACAGTACCCCCACATATGAACACATCGCTTGTTTGAGACTAAGCTTTATACGGGTCAGATAAATACCCAGCATCAGCATAACGAATGACATCGGGACTACAATAAGCTAATGTGTTTGATCTTATTCCAATGTCTCCGTGCAGAACTATATCTTGCTAAAAAATTGACCAAAAAGGTTATATTAGGCCTTTGTAGTAATTACAAGATACATTAGTACACCAATTACACTAAGATATATAACCAATCCAATTCGGTATATTTTTCATTTCAGCAAATAATCTATTGCTTTTGAAAACTCTCTAATAGTTCCTCTAATTTTCAAGTCATAAATTTATGCAATATACGGATTATAAATAAGTTTTCCAAAAACTTTTATATGCATGCTTTAAATATTTTGAATCTTTAAAAAGTTTTCATAAAATTTTTGTCAAGTGACAATATTCAACATTTCATATGTGACATCTTTATATGTCTGGACTACAAATAAAAAAAGTTTTACACTTATCAAAATGCATCCTTCCAGGTCACATGGTAAATATTTCTATGTCAGCATGCTTAAATAAACGTAGAATTCAGATCTTTGTAATCTTTTACAATATTGCGACAATATTGTATCAAAGATATTATTGATAAAATATCATTTTGTATCAGTTCACAATGTAACATAATATTTTGAGATCTCACCACTTCATTATTTTCAGGTACCTAAACCTTTCATAAGATTTCATGAAGTATTATGTCATAGGCTCCTTAAGAGCATATTACCTCCTTATTATGATCATTTGCTCTTTTTTTTCAAGAATTGTTGCTTTTAGAATCGATTGATCTACCATGCTTCATACATATAATAGACTTTGTTCTTCAAGGACATCCAATTAGAGCATTTATAGCTAAATATAATATCAATTTTTGGGTCAGCAAATTCTCCTAGCATTTGAACTTGAATTATCTTTGAACGAGGATCATATTAATGATAATTCACAACATATTTTTTTAGTTATTTATTATCTTGTCACGATTCGAATCAGGGCCAAGTTGTGATGAGTATCTCAAGCCCACCATGGACCAGAGACCACCCTCTTAACCTAACCTCAGGAGCACAGTAATAACAATAGAGCGGAAGTCAAATCAAGATAGTAATAAAAAAATGAATAGATTATTCAAATGAAACAAGAGTCAAAACTATAGCCATCCCACATTTGTCCACAATAGCCTCTAGAATCAAAATAGCAACTAAGTCAGGACATACCCCAACTATGACCAAAAAGAATTCAAAGTACTGAGTCAATAAAGAAAGAAGAATGAAATAATAAGGCCTTCAGAGGCTCACCACTTTACAGAAACTCAAGAGACGTGCTCAACCACCTAACACTGCAGATGAGCAATATAAAAATCTTCGAACCCTACATCATAAAATGATGTAGCATTCTAGGACGATCAGTGGGATAAGCACTGGCATATAACTCAGGAAAAGTCATAAAATAATGTCATGTCCAAAATCAGTCAAAACTACATACACATATTTATATATACATATATAAGATACTGGGATAGGGTAAAGGCCATGAACATGAGAGTTTAAAACTATTAACCTAGATTGTGTAGCTCAATCCATCCTAAAGCACCCATAGGCTATATGGGTTCAACTCCCCCGTTGTAAGGGCCCCAATGCGATTAGCCGCACGATCCGAGGAAAAATCTGAGGGAAAACTAAAGCCACCATGGGCAATAGCCATCCCAAATATATATATATATATATATATATATATATATATATATATATCAAGTATGTATCAAGCACACAGTCATATAGACCCCCAACGCCGACAAACATGATTTCCAGTGTTCATTCCTCCGTAACTTACACCTTCACGGTGAGCTACACAATCCCCTTTAAGCTCAAATTAAAATCACTTTTCACATAATTTCAACCACTAACCCAGGAGTCATAAAGGCATTTACCACTTGGTATCATCATACCAATACTTGCAAGATTATTTAATTATGCCAAGCCAAGTCACACAACCACATTGGACTCCCAAGTTCTATTAAAATCCAAACCATGGCCACAAAAGTCATCCAAATTCATTTTTATATCCATTTATACATTAATACCCTACATTGAGTTCAAAAGAAAGTTAAACTATGCAATTTGTCCATATTCAAAACAAGATTGTAAAGTGGGTTGAGGTTAATACCAATTCCAAGGAAAAATTCATCCAATTTGGGAAAACCCATTCTCCCCAATTTTATAAGGAGTCTTTTCATTCAATATAGGAGTAGGAGTTCTATTGATAAGATGAAATTCGATTAATAAGATGAAATACGGTCAAAACACATTCTCCCCAAAATAAGATTGGCAAATTAGCTTTAAAATGGAGAGCACGTGCCACATTCAAAATATTATGATGCTTCTGTTCCAATCATCCATTTTGCTAAGAGGAATCAACACAAGTTGTTTGGTGCACTATTCCCTGCTCCATATAGAAAGTATGAAGACAAATAAATTCTTTACCGTTATCACTTCTAAGTATTTTCACCCTTTTCCAAATTGAGCTATAATCATGGAACAAAATTCTTTAATCGTATGAGTAACCTCACTTTTCTCGGCTATTAAGTAGACCCACACACCACAACAAAAATCATCCACAATAGTAAG
>NC_061118.1:90285523-90298157 GCF_002878395.1 Capsicum annuum | reverse complement strand
AAGTACAATAACACATGTGAGTCATCATATAATTTGTCAATCACTTTCAGTTTATCAAGAATATCAATTCTCATAATATAAATATCATTTAAATCTTTCGAAGGAATAACTTTCACAATTCCACTTTCAAATTTCTTCACCATTCACCATAGACACAAGGAAACACACACACACTGGGAGATCCTATAACCGACATAAACCATGTGAGCTACATGGAGTCCAATGTACAACCCACATTGGGGAGAACCATCCTATTCTTTCCATCGGAGTAGGACTATCGATATCAAATCCACAAAAACTAGTGATCATTATATAAATCAGCCTCAAGCTCACTCCTATAGGGGCACGTAGTTCTAGGGAAGTAAGGTCGCTTTATACCTCCCACTCGATGCTAAAGATTTATCCCAGACTTAGCTTAGATCATTTCAAAGACAATCCACAATAAAACAATTTCAGTAATATATAAATATACATCGGGAGCCATCATGCTTTCCATCTATCAAAATCAACCACGTTGTGGAAGTCTTTCACACTCAAGTTCAAAACAACTCCATTAAGAAAAAAGGTCAAATCATTCAAAATATCTCAAATATTCAACATCAACGTGCTTATAACACACACTTTCTCAAAAAACACAATTTCCAATGGGGATTCACGACCTAAATATCAAAATCATGATAAATATCATTCAAGATTCATCCTTTATATCTCCACACATGTAAATTCATCTTTTAAAATCATAAACATCAATATTTCATAATAACCATCATAAGAGATGGGTTCATGCTTCAAATTCGTAAAAAATCAAATAAAAATCATGCCTTTGTAAAGAAAATTACTTTTGGCCACAAGAATGAAAGAGAGTTATTGTTGAAAAACCCCACATACCTTGAATGATGAACTTTAGATCGATACTCATTTTTGAGATGTTAATCGTGCCTTTGAATGATGGTTCTTAGATTTCTTGAACTAGGAACTTGGAATCTTGAATAAATTTGCAAAATTAATGGTGAACTTTGGAGGTTCTTGAAGTTGGATGTAGGAGCTTAGGGTTTTCTTTTTGAGAGAATTTGATGAAATATAACATATAATTCTTCTAATGGGCTTTAATATAGGGTTTGGACGGATTTTAGGTGAGGGAAAATGACCAAAATGCCCCTAAAAAATCAAATAATTCTCGAATTTGTCCTTTGGTGGACTGTTTTGATAGTCTGAAGTAGATCAACCATAACGTTTTACTTCGATATCCAAATTGGATAAAACCAATTTCATTAGAAAGAGGACTCTCATATCTTTCCATTGATATATAGTATCTCACCCAGATCATTGTGTACGAGGAGTTATGATCTTTTAAAGTTGGAGCAAAAATACATCAAGCCTCAGTACTTTTTCCTGCATGTTTTACTGTTCACTACTATTCATGGTTCGATTGGAATGTTCATAACTCGTCGCTTGGGTGTCTGTTTTGGATGATCCACATATCTTTGGAAATATTATTTGATACTCTATGCAATGGTGGGTTATAATCTAAGACATTCCACATGGAAAATTTATAATTCATTCTAGAAGATAGAACCCAATACGTTTACGCACAAAATTTCAACGAAAAATTTCTCGGGGTATTACATAGCCTAACCCCATCTATAATACCAGTACATTCAAAGTACTAGCCACATACTTGTTTCTTATGTTATGATGTATCATATCATAGGTTCGGACACTCAAGTTCTCGACCGCACCTAGACCTCCAAGCGCATCAGCAGCAGTAGCAGTGGTGAGTCCTCATAGTCTAAGGACCGATTATGGTATTTTAGTTTCGTAGCCAGTTGACGTTAGTTGGGGCCTGTCCAATCAACTCTCATTCAGTCAGTTTTAGAGGCTTTCCAACATTTTAGACAATCAATTAGTTGTCAGTTTTCAACATTTTCTCTTATATTTTATACTTATGGATTTTAGTTGTATTATTTTCAGTATTGAAACCTTATGGGATATTTATTTGTTTTTGCACATTTTTGTTATTAGTATATTATTTAGTGCTCACAACAGGTACTAGCTCATGGATTAGCTTGTGGTCTCTCGGGACTATAAGCTTCGTGTGGCATCCAGGGTGTACTCCCGGGGCATTACAAACTTAGTATCAGAGCCTAAGGTTTTAAAGTATCCTAGGGAGTCTGAAAGTCATGTTGAGTAGAGTGGTGTGCATGGGTGTAAAGCGCGCCACACTTATGGACAAAAGGCTACAAGAAGTTTTAGGAAAAGTTCCCTTTCTTTCAGTATTTATGTCATGCGAATGAGCATGAGCTAAATTTAAACTCTTTTTCTAATTCAATCTTTTTTTCATTTATTTAATATGCCTCCCAGAAAGAATAGCAGAAGGAGAAATAGAAATCAACCTGCACCTCCGCCTGTTCAGGAAGATCCCCTGAACGAGCATGTCTCTCATGCCAAATTCAGAGCTACATTCACTACTTTAGCTCACTCAATAGCAGCTCAGAATAATTAGCAGAATGTTGTTCCAGCCATTCCAGTGGCTAATACTACTGCAGCTAGGATTCAAGACTTCACCCGAATGAACCTTCCTCTATTTTGGGGTCCAAGTTCGATGAGGATCCATAGGAGTTACTTGACATGGTTAAGAAGGTAACTGACATTATGGGTGTGACTTCTAGTGAGAGTGTAGAGTTGGGTTCTTATCAGTTGCAGGATGTTGCTCACACCTGGTACAAGCAGTGGAAGGGAAATAGAGGCACAAATGTAGGGCCTATTGAATGAGAGGAGTTTGCTATAAGCTTTTTAGATAGGTTCTTTCCCTTGGAGTTAATGGAATATAAGGTGTATGAGTTTATCAATTTGAATCAGGGGAACATGAGTGTGGAAGAGTATTCTCTTAAGTTTACTCGGCTAGCCAGGTATGCTCCTAATGTGGTGTTTGATGACAGGTCTAGGATGAGTAAGTTTGTTTCTAGGGTAGCTAATAGCGTGGTCAAGGTGTGTAGGACCGCGATGTTAATTAAGGAGATGGACTTGTCTAGGTTGATAGTCCATGCTCAATAGATTAAGGAGTAGAAATTTAAGGAAAGAGAGAGGGAGAATAAGAGAGCCAGAACAGGTAGTTTTAGTTTTACTCAGCCGAGGTCAAAGGGTGGTAACCGTCCTCAATCCCATTAGAAATCTTCAGCCCCAGCTCCATCTTCAGCTAGTGCGCTAGTGCCAAAGGTCAGAAGTGATAATCAAGATAGGGCGCCAAGCTCTAAGTCCAAGGGTAGTGTGAATAGTGGTCGTACAAATCCTTTTTACCAGAAATATAGTAGAAACCATCAGAGTATGTATAGATCTGGTAGTGATATATGCTTTGGGTATGGCAAGCCAGGCCACAGAGTCAGGGATTGCTCAAATAATGGTCAGTAGGGTCAGTCCAGTCGTCCCCCAGTTCCATCTGATCGCCCAACTCAGCAGGGTGTCGTTCCCAGCACAACTAGCAGTCAGTACCCAAATAGATTGTATGTACTTCAGTCCCGACAGGATCAGGAAAGTTCTCCTCATGTGGTTATTTATACGTTACAGGTCTTCTATTTACATGTTTATGCTTTGTTAAATCTCAAAGCTTCTCTTTCTTTTGTAACACCCTACATAGCTATTAATTTTAGTGTCAGTCCTGAGACTTTACCGGAACCCTTATTAGTGTCCATCCCAGTAAGTGTCTCTATTATAGCCAGTATGTATACACGAACTATTTGGTCACAATATCCCAAAAAGTCACCTCAGTTGATCTTGTGCAGTTAGAGATGACTGATTTTGATGTCATTCTCAGCATAGATTGGCTCCACTCATGCTATGCTTTAGTTGATTGTAGAAACAGAGTTGTTCATTTTTAGTTTCTGAATGAACCAGTCCTTGAATGGAGGGGTAGTACTTCAACACTTAGGGTTCAGCTTGTTTTGTACCTTAGAGCGAGAAAAATGATATCCAAGGGGTGTGTCTACCATTTTTTTCAAGTTAAAGACTCCACTTTAGAGATTCCGAATCTTGAGTCAGTTTTAGTAGTGGGGAATTTCCATATGTGTTTCTCAAAGATTTTTCCAGAGTTCCTCCCAAAAGGAAAATAGACTTCGAAATAAACCTTCTTCTACATACTCAGCCTATCTCTATTCTGTCCTACAAAATGGCTTCTATGAATCTTAGAGAGTTAAAAGAACAACTAAAATATCTCTTAGATAAGGGATTCATCAGGCCTAGCGTTTCCCCATGAGGCACTCTAGTCTTTTTCGTGCGTAAGAAAGATGGTTCTCTTAGAATGTGCATCGATTACTGTCAATTAAAAAAAGTCACAATCAAGAATAAGTATCCACTCCCCAGGATTGATGACTTGTTCGATCAACTTTAGGGTGCCAGTTATTTCTCTAAGATAGACCTCAAATTCGGCTATCATCAGCACAAAGTTAGAAAATATGATATTCCAAAAATAGCTTTCAGAACTCGATGTGGTCACTTTGAATTTTGAGTCATGTCCTTTGATCTAACAAATGCCTCAACAGCTTTCATGGACTTGATGAATAGAGTGTTTAAGTAGTACTTAGACATGTTTATCATAGTCTTCATAGATCACATCCTTGTCTATTCCCTTAATGAAAATAATCATGACGACCACCTAAGAATAGTATTGCAGAATCTTAGAGCCCATCTGTTGTTCTCCAAATTTAGTAAGTGCAAATTTTGTCTAAGATCAGTAGCTTTCCTTGGCCATATTATTTTCGATGATGGCATTAGAGTTGACCCTCAAAAGACTGAAGCAGTAAAAAACTAGCCCAAACCCATTTCTCTGTCAGATATCAGGAGTTTCTTGGGTTGTGATCGCTATTATTGATGGTTTATTGAAGTTTTTTCGTCTATTGCATCCCCATGTCTAGATTGACTCAGAAGAAAGTCAAGTTTCAGTGGTCAGATTCTTATGAGAAGAGTTTTCAGGAGTTAAAAATTCAACTCATCTCAGCCCCAATTTTGACCTTGCTAGATGGTTCAAATATTGTTTACTGTGATGTTTCTAGAGTTGGTTTAGCTTGTGTTTTGATGTAGAGAGGTAAGGTCATAGCCTATGCCTCTAGAGAGCTTAAACCCTATGAGTAGAATTATCCTACCCATGACTTGAGTTAGTAGTTGTTGTGTTTGCCTTAAAAATTTGGAGGCATTATCTGTATGGGGTGCATGTTGATGTGTTCATAGACCATAAAAGTTTGCAGTATGTGTTTTCACAGAGAGAGTTAAATCTCTATCAGAGAAAGTGATTAGAATTGTTAAAGGACTATGATATAAGTATTTTATATTATTCGAGAAAGCATGTAGTGGCAGATGCCCTTAGTAGATTATCTATGGGCATGTGTCTCATGTTGAAAATGATAAGGAGAAGCTAGTTCAAGAGGTTCATCAGTTGTATAGGTTAGGCTTTCATTTGGTTGACTCAGCTGAGGGTAGTGTTTGGGTTCAGAATAGTTCAGAATCTTCTTTAGTTGCTAAAGTAAAAGAAAGGGAAGATAGGGACCCCAGTTTAGTTAAGTTGAAGGTGTCAGTCAGAGATCAGAAAGTAGAGCTTTTCTCCCAAGAGGGAGATGGTGTATTGCATTGCCAGGGTAGACTGTGTGTGCCATGTGTTGACGAATTGAGACAGAGAATTCTTAAAAAAGCGCATGGTGCACGTTACTCTATTCACCCAGGAGATACTAAGAAGTACCGTGATTTATGGGAAATTTATTGGTGGAGTGGTATAAAAAAGGATATTCTAGAGTTTGTAGCCAAGTGTGCTAATTGTCAGCAGGTTAAGGTTGAGCACCAAAGACCTAGTAGCACTATGTAGGAGTTCAGCATCCCCATTTGTAAGTGGAAAGAGGTAAACATGGACTTTATGACAAGGTTACCTCGTTCACTTCGTCAACATAATTTGATTTGGGTTATTGTAGACAAAATAACCAAATCAGCTCATTTCTTGCTAGTCCATATTTCTTATTCGGACGAGGATTATACCAAGCTCTATATTAGAGAGTTATTTAGGTTTTATGTAGTCTCGTTGTCTATCATTTTCGATAGAGGGATAGAGGTACTCATTTACCTCTTACTTTTGAAAGCCTTTTTAAAAGGGTCTTGGTACTCAAGTTCTTTTCAGTATAGCCTTTCATCCTCAGATAGATGGTCAGGAAGAGAGGACCATTCAGACCCTAGAGAATATGTTAAGAGCTTTTGTTATTGACTTTAAGGGTAATTGGGATGATCATTTTCCATTGATTGAGTTTGCCTACAATAATAGTTATCATTCCAGTATTCAGATGGATTTATTTGAGGCTCTGTATGGTAGGAGATGTAGATTCCCTATTGGTTGGCTTAAGGTAGGTAAGACCGCGTTGATAGGTACAGATTCAGTATTTGATGCATTGGAGAAAATTTAGGTAATTAGAGAAAGACTTAAGACAACCCAAAGCCATCAGAAATCCTATACGGATGTACGTAGAAGGGATCTCGAGTTCACAGTTGGAGACTTGGTTTATTTGAAAATCTCTCCCATGAAGGGAGTGAAGAGGTTCGGCAAGAAGGGAAAGCTTAGTCCCCGATATGTTGGCCCTTAAACGATCTTGAGCCGCTTTAGAAAAGTAGTTTACAAGCTTGAGTTGCCTGCAGATTTGGCATCGGTGCACCCAGTATTTCACGTTTCTTTGTTGAAAAAGTGTATTGGTGATCTATCTTTCATTATTCGTTTAGAAAGCTTAGATGTCCAGGATATCCCTTCTTATAAAGAATTCCCAATCAAAATCTTAGATCGCCAGATTTGCAGACTAAGGAGCAAAGACGTTCCCTTGATCAAAGTTCTATGGCGGAATCAGTCCATTAAGGGAGCCACGTGGGAAGCAGAAGTAGATGTGCAAACTAAGTACCCTCACCTTTTCTCCACAAACTAAGATTTAGTTCAAGGTAATAGTTTTTCCTTAAATTATCTCTTTTCCATTCTCAGTCCTAGCCATATGATCATTTTAATGTCATTGCATGCATTCACGAATCAGTTCAGTCAGTCACCATGTTCAGACTCGGTCATGTAATCATGTTTTAGTTGTGCATATTCAACATGTAATCTTAGTACCTCATTAATTCTCAACTTAACCAGTCTCATTTGAGGATGAATCCTAGCTCGTTTCAGCTCACTCTTGCATACTAAAGGGGTCTAAGACTTAGAAAATTTCACTAAGTGTTAAGACTTAGTCATTTCCAATGCCTCTTAAACTTTGATGATTTTAATTCCGACATTCCTGGCCTTAAAATGTTGATATTTAAATTAATTCATGATCAGGGTTATCGATAATATGTCTCGGGTAAGTTTTGGATTTTTCTGATGAGGTTTGAGGTTTGAGGCTTGTTTGGATGTTCAAACCAGCGAGTCAATGCGATATGGCTGCGGCACGCCGCTTATCGTGTTGGTGGGGTGCAACGCGGTGTGATGCCTAATGCGTCGCCTGAGCGACGCGATGCATCGCTTATCGCATCACTGGCCACATTCAGTTTAATTAATGTCGAGTATGTAGGGGTATTTAAGTCATTTTCCCCTTAACTTTTCTCATATTTAACACGAGATTAAGGTCCCAAAAGGGCAAAATCACTCATCTTATTGCAAACTCTCTCAAGAACAAAACCCTAGCTTCTTTAAATCCAAGATCAAGCTTTAAGATATCACCAAGAACGCACAAAAATTCATCAGTTAAGGTATGTTAGATGTTCATTCATGGGTCCTTTTCACCCATGGAGTCCAAGAATCTGCTTTAAAGTTTAAAATCATGACCTTTATATATTTTCATAAATTTTATCCATGAATTTAGATTTTTATATCATGTTTACATGTGTTTTTGTTAGAATTAGCCTTTGACCCATTTGAAGGATGATGTTTACATATTAAATCCTTAACCCATGATTATTTTATATGTTATTATGCCATGATTTAACTATTCCCATTCTTTAACTTTATGACCCCCATGTGTTTGATAAAATGCCTAAGATATGAATTTTGAACAATGACTACTTATCATGCCTTTGAAGTTTTAGTATGTTTCTACTGGTAATGTTATCGAGTCCTGGGGGTTATAAATACCCGAAAACTTAGCTTTTTACTTAGTCTCACTATTTTTAGAATGATTTTGGATATATTAGTGTATTATCAGTTCAGTCAGTTATCATATCAATAAGCTCGGTTCAGTCTAGTAATCAGAGTCAGTCCAGTTGGGAGTAGGATTTAGCATCGAGCGAACCCAAGGATAGGGGCTCACCTGTTAGTTGAGGGTGTGACCTTTAGTAGCAGTCCCTACATTCCAGAACTACGTAGCCAACATAGGTTGAGATGTTAACTTGCCAGTTGAGGGTTGACATATATCTCACTAGAGCACCTGCCAGTAAAGGGTGACTCTTTAGTCCTTCGGGACTTCACTTTAGTGGATCCACATAGCCAATGTTAGTACCCGTGGTACGGTACTGAAACCCTTCCAACTGGGGTCACAGGTTGGACCCCAATTAGCTCATATTGGGGTATGTCAGTTAGATGATAGCTCTCATAATTTCATTCCAGTCTCAGTTTGGAAGTCGGTTTAGGTTTGCTTGATCTTAGCATACAATTTATCAGTTAGATCAGTATTCAAATTTCAGCATTTTAGTTTACAAACTATTCTAATTTTATGTTATATGTCTGGTTATGCATCCTCAGATTTTACAGTGCATCCCATGTATCAGTTATCTCATGTTATTCATTCAGCCAGTTATTATTCATGTATATGAGCCTATGCATATCAGCCTAACCCCATCTAGCATGCCGGCACATTCAAAGTACTAATCGTATGCTCATTTCTTGCGCTATGATGTATCATATCATAAGTTTGGATGCTCAGGTTCCCAACCGCACCTAGAACTTCCAGCATATCAGCAGCAGTAGCAGTAGTGAGTCCTCATAGTCCAAGGACCAATTATGGTGTTTTAGTATTTAAGTTACGTAGTCAACTAGAGTTAGTTAGGGCCTATCATATCAACTCTTATTCAGTTAGTTTTAGAGGCTTTCAGACATTTCAGACAATCAGTTAATTATCAGTTTTATCAATCAGTTTTCAGCATTTTTGCTTATATTTTAGACTTGTGGATTTCAGTTGTATTATTTTTAGTATTGAAACCTTATGGCATATTTAGTTGTTTCTAAATATGTTCGTTATCAGTATATTATTCAGTGCTCACAGAAGGTACCAGTTTATGGGTTAGCTTATAGTCTCTCAAGACTGTAAGCACCGTGTGGCATCCAGGGTGTACTCCCGAGGCATAACATATGGTTTAATGATGGTTTTGCTAATATTTATGTGTCAAGTTAGGAGAAAGGACTAAGTTTTTAGTGGCAGTGTAAAGATTCAATAGTGATTGGACTGATTTTGAGGGTTCAATGGACTCTTGAAAGGCCTCTGAAGCCTCGCACTGCTGCAATCAAAAATGGAAATCAATATGGTTATTAGCCTAGTCCGAATTTATATGGATGGGTTGCTCGGGGTGACGCTTATATAATAGAAGGTGCTTGGAAGAATATCTACGAGGGAAAAGGGAGGTGTTAAAGAACATATATCAACTCAAACCTTATTAAAAAAGAAACACAGGGTATCAAGAAAAGTGTAGCAAATCTGGCTGATGAAATTGACATAAAAAATGAAAAAATCGAAGAAGCTGAAAAAATGAAAGTGTATCCAAAACTGAAAATTCATCAATTGATTTTGAAAAGAAAAATGGTGAAGTGGACTGGAGCTATGCACTTTGCTAGGGAGCTACGACTAGCTAGTGTGGCCTGAGTGATGAACCACAAAGCACAGGATCAGAACTCTAAGGTTACATCTTTGCAAGCACCGAAGGTGATAAGATGGTAAGTCGGGAACAAAACTTGAACCAATAAATCCTAAAGTAAAAATAAGGGATCAATCCAAGGTGGCAATTTCTAAAGTTAGACTTGCATCTCAGGCCTTCTACTTGTGGTTCTGGTCAAGTCAAAGGCAGCGGAAACAATAAAGCATGGTATTTCTGCCCAACTTCAGACCTTTTTGTTTCTACTTTCATTGACCTTATTAGAACCACAAAAAGAAGGCATGGGATGCAAGTTAGACTTCAGAAATTGCCGCCTTGGCTTTCCTTATTTTTACTTCAGGAGTTATTGGTTTAAGTTTCATTATTGACTAATAATCTTACCAATCCTCGATGCTTGCCAAGCTACTTCCTTAGAGTTCTGATTTTGCGCTTTATGGGTCTTTATTCAAGCCACGGTAGCTAGTCATAGTTCTCTAGAAAAATGTCTAGCTCTAGTCCATTTTACCATTTTTCTTTTCAACAATGACTGACGGATTTTAATTTTTGGATACAATTTCACATTTACAACTCATTCAATTTTTTTCTTTCAAGTCAATTTCATTGGCCATATTAACTAGAAGTTCCTTACTTGTTGCCCTGTGTTTCCTCTTAAACAAGGTCTGAGATGGCATATGGTCTTATCTACCTCTCTTTTCCTGTACAAGTACTCTCCTAAGCACCTTCTGTTGTATAATAATCTACTCGAACAACCCATCCATATAAATTTGGACCAGGGCAGTTTCTATTAGTTTTCCATTCTTATTTGCTGCAGCGGGAGGCTTCAAAGGTCTTCTCAAAGTCCATTGCACCATTAAAATTGGTTCAATCACTATTGAATATCTACAATTCCATCAAATATTGATCCCTTCTCATAACTTGATGCATAAACTTGAGCAAAACCAATATTAAATTGTAACAAGGGATTGATACCACCTTCTTGAAACCCTTTGGCCTTAGCAGTTTGCACCTATCAAGCTTAACTATAAAATTCATGATCTTGTTTGAAGGATCAATGCCTAAGTGGTAAAAAACTGCATTCACAAAATCATTTTACTTTATGTATGTTGTCGCGATAACCTGATCAGTAATACATAATTCTTACGCATGAAAGTGGATCCATCTATCTGAACGCACCTTATTTTTCCTACCCCATCAACGTCAAACAATGTTTAATCTTCAGTTCTCATCATAAAGTAGTGTGGAAAACTACAGAGGCTCAACGGGTAACCATCTTGAACGTCAAAGGACTACATGCCCATCAGGAAAAACAAGTGCTACATATGTAATGCACCATGATCGTTGTAATAGTAAACTTGTGTTGTTATTTGGTATGGACTTTGATAATTTTAACTCATTTTTGGGGATGTAAATATTATTATTTATAACATAAAATATATTTTTAATAACTTGTATATTAATAAAAAGAGGTAACCAAACAGGAACTAAATATGATAGACTACAAAAAATATATTCAGCAGATTATCCATGTGTTGTAACAGATGGGCATTGGCTGTGTAATACCCCAGAAAATTTTTCGTTGAAATTTTGTGCGTAAACGTGTTGGGTTCTATCTTCTAGAATGAATTATAAATTTTTCATGTGGAATGTATTAGATTATGACCCACCATTACGTAGAGTATTGAATAATCTTTCAAATGATATATGGATCATCCAAAATAGACACCCGAGCGACGAGTTATGAATATTTCGATCTAACCATGAATAGTAGTGAACAGTAAAACGTGCAGGAAAAAGTACTGAGGCCTGGCGTATTTTTGCTCCAACTTTAAATGATCATAACTTCTTGTACATAATAATCTGGATGATTTACTATATATCAACGGAAAGCTCTGCGAGTCCTCTTTCTAATGAAATTGGTTTCATCCAATTTGTCTATCGGAGCAAAAAGTTATGGTTGATCTACTTCAGCCTATCAAAAGTGAATTTTTGGGTCAAATTCAAATGATCATAACTCCTCGTACACAATGATCTAGGTGAGATACTATATATCAACGGAAAGATATAAGAGTCCTCTTTGTAATAAAATTGGTTTCATCCAATTTGGATATCGAAGTATAATGTTATGGTTGATCTACTTCAGACTATCAAAACAGTCCATCAAAAGACAGATTCGAGAATTATTTGATTTTTAGGGGCGTTTTGGTTATTTCCCCTCACCCAAAATCCGTCCAAATCCTATATTAAAGCCTATTAGAAGCATTATATGTTATATTTCATCAAATTCCCGCAAAAAGAAAACCCTAAGCTCCTACATCCAACTTCAAGAACCTCCAAAGTTCACCATTAAATCTACAAATTTATTGAAGATTCCAAGTTCCTAGTTCAAGAACTCCAAGAACCATCATTCAAAGGCATGATTAACATCTCAAAAATGAGTATCGATCTAAAGTTCATCATCATTCAAGGTATGTGGGATTTTTCAACAAGAACTCTCTTTCGTTCTTGTGCCCAAAAGTAATTTTCTTTATAAAGGCATGATTTTTATTTGATTTTTACAAATTTGAAGCATAAACCCATATCTTATGATAACTATTATGAAATCTTGATGTTTATGATTTTGAAAGATGAATTTACATGTGTGGAGATATAAAGCATGACTCTTGAATGATATTTATCATGATTTTGATATTTGGGTCGTGAATCCTCATTAGAAATTGTGTTTTTTTGAGAAAGTGTGTGTTATAAGCACGTTGATGTTGAATATTTGAGATATTTTGAATGATTG
>NC_061118.1:90255573-90285423 GCF_002878395.1 Capsicum annuum | reverse complement strand
GATTTTTACAAATTTGAAGCATAAACCCATATCTTATGATAACTATTATGAAATCTTGATGTTTATGATTTTGAAAGATGAATTTACATGTGTGGAGATATAAAGCATGACTCTTGAATGATATTTATCATGATTTTGATATTTGGGTCGTGAATCCTCATTAGAAATTGTGTTTTTTTGAGAAAGTGTGTGTTATAAGCACGTTGATGTTGAATATTTGAGATATTTTGAATGATTTGACCTTTTGGTCTTAATGGAGTTATTTTGAACTTGAGTGTGAGAAATCCACAACATGGTTGATTTTGATAGATGGGAAGCATGATGGCTCCCGATGTATATATTTATATATTACTAAAATTATTTTGTTGTGGATTGTCTTTGAAATGATCTGAGCTAAGTCCGGGAGAAATATTTAGCACCGAGTAGGAGGTATAATGCGACCTTACTTCCCTAGAACTACGTGCCCCCGTAGGAGTGAGCCTGAGGCTGATTTATATAGTGATCACTAGTTTGTATGGATTTGATATCGATAGTCCTACTCCGATGGCAAGGATAGGACGGCTCTCCCCAATGTGGGTTATACATTGGACTCCATGTAGCTCACGTGGTTTATGTCGATTATAGGATCTCCCAGTGTATGTGTGTTTCCTTGTGTCTATGGTGAATGGTGAAGTGATTTGAAAGTGGAATTGTGAAAGTTATTCTTTCGAAAGATTTAAATGATATTTACATTATGAGAATTGATATTCTTGATGAACTGAAAGTGATTGACAAATTATATGATGACTCACATGTGTTATTGTACTTATTTCATCCTCTCATGATTATGATGATTTTCTTCGAGCTATGTGCGTCTTTCATACATCCTGTATATTTCTAATAAATATTTATGATGATGATGTTTATACAACTGCATACACCCCATATACTCGATTCCTTTCTATGGTACTGACCCACATCTTCGGATGTGGGCTGCATTTTCTCAGAATATAGGTTCAGGTGCTTAGTTCCAGGTTCAACAGTTATTCTTTGGGCATGCTGTTCTACATCCTCTGTTGTGGTGAGTCCTCATGTTCCGAGGACGTGATGTCTGATATTGGATTCACGGAATTGTTTACATTTGATAACTGAGTATGAGTCAGTTGGGGCATGTCTCAATGGCACGTTGGTTTTATTGATTTTCTTAGAGGCTTGTCAGACTAGTATAGATGTTGGGAGTTGACTAATAAGTCATATTTTATTATCTTTCTAAAATTCTTTTATTCTTAGATGATGATTACTCTGTTGATATTTGAGGGTTATTTATGGAAACCCCGTTGATTTGTGTTGAACTGAATGAAAATGGCTCAAAGGGTTAGCTTGGGGCTACTCGTAGCCTCAAGCATCGTGTGACGCTCTGAGACCTATTTTTGAGGTGTTACAGGCTGGAAGAACACAATACACTTCATCAGATTACATTGCGTTCAACCAATAGATGACCAATATGTTACAATAGATGGAACATCTGTTGCACAAATCTGCTGGAAGAATACAATACAGGTCTTGCTACTGGTTTGTGTTCTTCGAACAGATGGCAAATCTATTTTAACAAATGGTCTATCTATTGAAAATTTGACTAAAAACCGTTATTAATAAAAAAAAAAAAGGGTTATTGAAAAGGTGAAAAGTCATGAATTTTCAATTATTTAATAAAAAAATGGTTCATAAATAAATAATAAGAGAATAAATGATAAACACAATTTAAAACCGTAAATATGGTTATTTAATTTTAATTAACTGATGTTAATATTAAATAGACAAAAATTCATGACATTTCACCTTTTTGCTTTCAAATTTGTTTTTCTTTTAATTTAAACAATCGAAAAGTCACCAGTTTGAATTAACTAAGGTATAAGGAGATTATTAAAAAAGATGTCACCCTTGGTCCATCTGTTGCATCAGATAACCCATCTGTTGCACAGATGGACCATTTGTTGTAATAGATGTAAAATTTGTTGCCATAGATGGGTTATATGATGCAATAGATGAACCATACATTGCCACAACTCAATAAAAATGGATATTATTAAAAAACGATTATTGAAAAGGTGAGAAGTCTTCGATTATTTAATTTAGAAAAATGGTTATTTAATTTTAAGACTAATTAATATTTAAGATACTAAAAGTCATGACTTATAACAATAATCAAAAAGTCACCAGTTTGATTTAATTAAGTCGTGACTTGTCACAGTAATCAGAAAGTCAATAGGTTGAATGTAATTAATAAAATGGAGGTGAATAGTCGTGACTTTTTGCCTACCACATTTAGATTCAATCCTCTATAAATAGGTCTCTCTGTACTGATTCATTCTACTCCACTTTATTTATTTTTTATATTTTATTTTTTGTATTACATCTTCAGCCACTTCTCTTCAAAGAGCATATTCCTTTCTCATTGAGGTAAGGTTGTTTTTCTTTTTTGGTAAATCTACACTCCTTTATTTACTTTTGTGTTTACGGTTTTTGTCAATTCATGTGTGTTCTAGATATGGTTGATCATGTTTGGGACATTGCTATTTTGTGTGACACCATGCGGCAACGTCAGAGGCAGGTTAATGAACTCCAGTGGAAGTTAGTCATCATAAGAGCAAGGATGTTCCGAGAGATTCGCAGGCTAAGAAGAGTCATGCTGCTGTCGGTTGATGATTGGTCGGCTAAGAATAATAATAATAATGATAATAATAATAATTAGGTTATATTTATTATTTTAGCGTATGTATTTTTATTTTTCTATATCGGATCTACCTACCTAATGTATTTTATTTTATTTTTTTAAAAATTTTATGTTTGGTCGACTTTGACTTTTAAATTCTTATTTAATTTTTATTCTGTGTATTTCTTCTTCTCATCAAACATGTCGATGGTTAGAGGTAAGGAATAATTTTGAATCAATTAGCAATAGCATGAGTTTAGAGTTCTTTCAACAGATGGACCATATGTTGAAATAGATTATTCCTCTATTAGGTTTGTGGCAGGAACTGTATTGTGTTGTTCCAATAAATTACCCATCTGTTGCAAAAGATTGGTCATCTATTGGAGGAACACATTCTAATTTGATGAATTGTATTGTGTTCTTCCTGCAAATGTCCATCTGTTGCAACAGATGGGTAATCTGCTAAAAATAATTTTGTGGTCTGTTGTATTTAGTTCCTATTTTACCTTTTTTTATTGATGTACAAGTTAATAAGAAAGATAGTTTATATAATTAATAATAGCATTTACGTTCACAAAAGTGAGTTAAAAATATCAAAGTCCATAACAAACAACAACACAAGTTTTGTTATTACAATGATCATGGTGGATTATGATCTGGGCATGTAGTTCTTTTGTGGCCAACGTTCTTACATACGGAGCACTTGTTTTTTTATGAAAATGATTATTCGGCTCCACGCCTCCTCTTATATTGCTTTTTTCCCGGTTTAATAGTGTTTGGATCAATATATGGAGGAGGTATTAATCTCCCCAAAAGTTCTACAGGAACAACCTAAGATTCTTCGGGAGGCACTGGATTAATGTTCTCACTATATGTCATTATATATCTTTCCACCTAATAATATGGAGACAAGCACTCATAAATTTTAGTTCCATATTATGCACCGTATTGGGCTCGAATCGTTGCCATAGCATGTGGACAGGGTATTTTGTCCAAGTCAAAAACTCTGCACATACAGAATCTTATTTGAAGATTGACCGTGGCAACATCACCATGACTGTCAATACCAAACTTGTAATTTACTATTTGATGAGCAAATAACCTATTCCCCAAATGGACGTTCGTTGATATTTGTTTTCCCGCTTCTAGAACAAATATGGTTCCTGCGTTCGCGAACTGCATACGCCTTTCGTGAAATAATTTGTCATTCTTCTTGTTTATTTCATTAAATAGCACCATGATGGGAAATTCTCTATCAACTCCAAATAATGAATTCACTGATTCAACAATGTTTAATGTCATAATATTATATCTATACAAAAGAATCACTTAGTACGACATCATACTAAACTTGTAACTCAAACAATACATTAAATTCATAAGAATGTACCTATTTGCCGAAAAGAATGCCTGGATCCATCTCTCGAAACTAACTCATACGTGATGTTCTGCTACCTTGGGATGCATATCTATTATTTGATTGAAATGGTCAAAAAACTCATATCTATTATATGTTTTAGCTGTTCTATAAAAAAGGGTCACAGCCCTTTTGTTGGTAAAGTTGTTTCAAATATTATCTCCAAGATGACTCATACAACAACCAAAGTGAGCTGAAGTGTAGAAAATTGAACTCATCTTTGGGATACTTGGATTCTATCCGAAATAAAACACAACTCTTCAGTATCTTCGACGCAGCTTCACATTTGTTCAAAAAAATATTCATACGAGTCATCACATTCCTTGTCTTCTACACAAAAAGCACAGGAAAGATGTGACTCTCCGCATCCTGTGTCACTGCCTCTAGCAAAACTCCATGATACTTTCTCCTCAAGAAGGTCCTGTCGATGTCTATGACTTTTCACAAATGTTGAAACCAAGAATTCAAGAACCATAGGATAGAAAAAAGTACTTGAACCTTCCGTTTTCATCAACATGCAACCCCGTCTTACTTCCAGGATTTGTGGACTCAAACATCTAACGGTAGGCAACGAGGACTAGGGGACGGCGTTTGGTATTTGTTTTGGTATTTTAAAAAATTAGGTTCGGTAATCGGTATTTGAAAATAGATACCACATATCATACTTATAAATATCGGCTCGGTAATTCGATAATCGATAAACTAAACTTTGATTTGGTCTGGTATTTGGTAATACCATATTATAATTGGAGATGTGCAAATGTATGTTTAAACTTCAAAGAGTATATTTAATAGAAATCTTATTTATTATATTTATATATATATATATATATATATTAGGTAAATACCAAATACGAAATGGTCTTAATATCATGTACCAAACCCAATCCCGAATACCAAAATGTTGAAATTTAACTCCCAAATACCATACCAAATACCAAATTATCGAATAGCAATTACCAAATTTTTTGATTCGGTTTGGTAATTTAATTTTTTTTATTTTATGTCCAGTCCTATCAAGGACTGCATACTCGTGCTCGTATGCCCCCCTAACCAAGTCCTTGGCAATCCCCATAGCCGTATATATCTTTCAATAACTGACCATAACACTCAATTCTGTAAGGAGTTGATTGACCATATTACTTGTAGAAGGGCGTTTGCCATTGGGGAATCTATTCTGGAAACATTGACCGAGGACCTCTGTTGTGGCATGAGGATTATGGCTCGTAATGTGATACGAACCACATGTATAATACTTTTGATAAACATTAATGAAGAATCTTTCAGATCTTAAGTATTTCACAACCCTCAGCCACCACTTGCAGGTCAGATTAGCACAACTGAAAGAAAAGGCTTTGCTCGAATTAATCACCTTCTTTACTCTGAAATCTTTTTTTAAAGCAAGCAATAAACAAAGAAGTTCATAGTTCTTTATTATCCTTGAATTACATTCCCTTGTAAAAACCACTCTCGTCATCTTGACGATTGCCCGACTGTGTTGATTGAAGTTGCCCACCGTATTGCTCGAAATAACGGGCGTAGGTGTTTGATCATCATCTGAAATATTTATGTCCAAATCATCCAACTTATCATCAAAGATGTCTTGTTGTTATTCTTTTACATTCTGTTTCTCATTCTCTCTCGATTTTTCAACCACGTATACCCTTGACACCAGCTTAGCTGGATTGCTAAGATAAGCATGCAACCGAACCTGATACCTGATTGGTTATCTTGAAAGGTAGTACTCTTTGATTTTCAAAGGAACTATGCATGTAGCTGATGACGAGTTCTTCTGGTTGACAATTAGTCCACAATAGCTAATGATTAAATTCAAAAAATCATCATACAAAACATTACTTTGAACTGTCGTAGCTATTATCTCTAGAATTTCACCCTCCTTCCAATGCCATACATATCGATTGCTCTTCTCGATCCATTCACCATGGCAATCCACCCCTATTGTTATTGATCCCTCTATTAGTGGTACCTAAATAAAGACATTTATTAAAAAAAGTTAATAATGACATCATAATAAAATTAATAGTGTTTTTATAGTGTCGTAACATGAACCCCAACAGATGAGTAATTTGTGGTAACAAGTGAATAATATGTTGCAACAGGTAAGTTATATGTTGCAACAGATGACTTTAACTTGTTGGTAATTTATGTTATTGTACTATAGAACTTGAATTTGATTCCAACAGATGAGTCATCTGTTGGAATAGGTGACTCATATGTTGCAATAGATTATACATCTATTGCAATAGATGATTAACCTGCTCGAATCTACTACAGAACCTTTGAAGTTGATTCCAATAGATAAGTCATCTGTTGCAAAAGATCACTGACCTATTACAACAGATGACATATTTGTTGAAATCAACTTCAGGTTCTACTGCAATAAGTGAGTGATTTGTGCCATTGGATGACTCCTCTATTGCAACAGATAACTTGTTTGTTGCAACAGATGAACCATTTGTTCGATTCATGTTACAGCACTATAGATCCATAAACATGAATCCAACATATGAGTCTTCCGTTGCAACAAATAACTCATATGTCGCAACAGATGAGTCATCTATTGAAATAGATGAATTTTTTGTTGGGTTCATGATCGGGTTCTATCCGTTGTTTTAAAAACAGCAGTAGTAGTGTACCCAAATGACAAATTCAACTAAAAATTATAATTTTACTTACCAATGTCGCCTATGAAGTAATGTCAAAGTGATGTACGAAACTAAATTTGACCTAAAAAATTGGTAAAGTAGCATCAGTAACGGTAACAACAACAACAATGGTAAACAAGAAGAAGATAATGATAATAATGAAGAAGATGATGATGATGATAATGAAGCACAAGATGATGAATAAAGTAGCAACAACAAAAATAGGGAAGAAAGAGAAAACAACAAATAATGAGAAGAGAGAGAAAACACGTATTTTTTCATTCTGTTTCTAGTTATATTAGATTTTACTTGAATCAAAGTGTAAATTAAAAAACTTGTGGGTTATTCTCAAATTTTTTCAACTTTCTTAATTACTAAGAAAGTAATTGTCAACTACACTCAATTTTTAAAACTTAAGTCACCTACACCTCATTTCAAAACTCTTTTGTCACTTTTAGCTAAATTACCCAATTTATAATCAATGTCGGCCACTTGATTGTTACCAAGAACCACAAGCCAAGCTTTATTACCATTCAACTGTATTATTAGAATTATATTTAATTTATATTCTCATTTACATCCGATAGTTTTCTTCCCCAGATGAAGAAACTCTAATGTCCATAGAGGGTGATGTACAGTATCATAAAATTTTGTATGTTCAGTACCTGCAGGTATGGCTGCCAAAAAACACTTGTGTCTAGAAGAAAAATTATTGCAAGTCAATTAGTTAGCTATAGGATACGACGTACCAAAGGACTGTGAATTAGTGGGTGAGGAACATTGCTTTGGGATATTTGTGCATCGATTAGCATGATATTGAGTTGTGTAACATACATAATCTTTTAGTCTAGCGGACACTTTATGATTTTGATGCCCCCAACCAAGAGCATCACTCACAGTAGTAGAAATTTCTATATCTATAATATCAGAACTTGTGTTCATATTTTCCTCCTGAGTGGGACTAGGACAAATAATCTCTATGCTCCTATTTTCATTAATATTAGGAAAAAGTTTGACAGGGTGAGCGATCGATCATTTTACAAAGTAGGAGTATCCAGCAAAGTAGTGTTCTCACAGGTAGTCACCAAACTAGCATAAGGGGAGATTTTTTTCATTTAAAGTGACATCACGAGACAAAAAAATCTCCAATCTATAAATCATATGCACACCGTACTTTCTTTCCAAAAGGACATCCAACAAAAACATATCGACGAAGCTGGATCCAAACTTATCGTTATTACAAGACTTATATTGAGTAAAACATAGACAACCAAATACTTTTAGAGACTTATATGAAGATTCTTTTTCAAAAAAATTATTTTATAAGGAGTCTTTTCATTCAATATAGGAGTAGGAGTTCGATTAATAAGATGAAATACGGTCAAAACACATTCTCCCCAAAATAAGATTGGCAAATTAGCTTGAAAATGGAGAGCACATGCCACATTCAAAATATTGTGATGCTTCTGTTCCAATCATCCATTTTGATAAGAGGTATCAACACAAGTTGTTTGGTGCAATATTCCTTACTCCATATAGAAAGTATGAAGACAAATAAATTCTTTACCGTTATCACTTCTAAGTATTTTCACCCTTTTCCAAATTGAGCTATAATCATGGAACAAAATTCTTTAATCGTATGAGTAACCTCACTTTTCTCGGCTATTAAGTAGACCCACACACCACAACAAAAATCATCCACAATAGTAAGAAAATACATTACACCACGTGAAGAAGGAACTCGATAAGGGCCCCACACATCACAATGACTTAATTCAAACAAATCAACACTTTTATTCATAATATAAGAAAAAATTTCTCATGTTGATTTTGCACTTAAACAAACACTACCCAATTTATCTACTCTATTACAATTACTAATTCTAGTAAGAAGAGAAACTATCTTATCGGAGGGATGACCAAGTCGACGATGCCATAAATCAAAATTGTCCATCTTATGGGTGTTATTTGTTTTTGCTTGTGCTCGTGCCTCTAAATAATATACCCAACCTCACCAGTCACTGTCCTCAAAGTCTGGTCCTGTATCACACAAAGCTTCTTAGAAAATATGAGTAAACAATTATTTTCAATCGTAAGCTTAAACATAAAAATTAAATTGCATTTTAACTGAGGTACATAAAGAACATGGTGCAGTTTTATATTATTTATGAGTGTAACAGTTCCCGTCTTTAAAGCAACAGTCATTGAACCATTTGGAAGGTTGACCAAGTATGGTGGCTCATCGCATAAGTCATTTAATAATAGAGCATTGCCACTCATATGATGAGATGCCCCAATGTCGACAATCTAGCGAATTTCAAGAACTTTACTTGTCAATTTTTCATGGTTCTAATTATGGAAATTAAGCATAGACAGAAGCGCACTCTGTTGATCATTAGAAAACACCATCCAAACATGCACATTTGCCTTTGCTTTATCATTTGATCTGATTGTTTGTGCAATATTGGCAACTGTGGAAATTCCACATCCAGTAGTGCAATTGTAGGAATTAAACATAGATTGCAGTGCACTTCATTCGTCATTAGATAACCCTATCTAAGCATTCACATCTAGCTCTATCTTACCATTTGTTCTGATTGATTGCACAACATTGGCAACTGATGCAATTCCATGTCCAGTGCCACCATGTCCAAAATTACCAGAGTTTTTAGATCATCCACCACAACCACGTCCAGTAGTCCTTCCTCTTCCTCATCTTGTACCCCATCATTCAGGATACCCAATTAATAGAAAATATTTTTTTGTTTCATGTCCAAATTTCCCGCAATTAGCACGTAGTGGTTTATCCAAGTTATTAGATAATACGTCACTACAGTTGCGCGAGCAGGAGATAAGGACTGTATAGCAAAGGCTACATCTGAACCTCCTTAGCTCAAGCAACATTCTGATGTTGCTCCTCTTGTATAATCATGGCATAAACTCTATTTAACGTGAGCAAAAGTTCTGTGCTCATATGTTGGAACAAGTCCCATCAAGAATTGATGAACTTTCCCTTTTTCTCATTCTTTTACAAGTTACTTTGCTACCCCACAAGTACACCCAATGCATATGCATATTGGATTTTTAGTGTAGCCTAGAAGTTCTTCCCACTTGATTTTTAGTTTACCATGGTATGCAGCAATGGTTTGTCCTGCTTGCTTGTAAGATGCAAGTTCACTTTTTAGCTGAGGTATTCTCATGTTGTTACCAACTGAAATCGTTCTCGCAAATTTTCCACTGTTCTTTAATGATTTCCATATAAGAAAATGTCGAACGAAGTGGCATATCTATGGTGTTAAAGTCCAAAGCAACCAATGTCGAATTAAAGGCATACCAATCATCAAGTTCAAATCCTTCTTCCATGGGTTGTGTAATTAGTCCATCGATAAAACCAAATTTGTTTTTGGCTTTAAAAGCATTTCTCATAGCCTTAGCCCATTCAACATAGTTGTCGCCCTTCATAACCATGGGAGTTATGCATATTCTCGTGTGATCTGCCGAAAGCAAGAAATACAAAGATGTCAAATTATTCACAGGAGTTCTGCAACTTCTTGATCCACTGCCTGTCACTGTTCTTATTTTTATCGTCGCCAAACATCTCCTAATTTATTTATTTTTTTTTTTGGGGGGGGGGGGTTATGGCTCTTGATAGCATGAAAAAATTTACAGAAGTTATTGTTGCTTTTTGTCGTGGTTTATTGAATGTTGTAGGCAAAATTATATACAAACCCTAAACCTTACTAACCAAGAAAACTATAGTACATAAGGCAAAGTCTCTTAAATATATACAACTTCTTAAAATATTCTACCGCCTATTTACACTGTTGGTTTTTAGCTTTAAAATTGGAGAAATAACACAGAAAGAGTTGGAGAAAAATAAAATACGATAATAGTATTGTCAAAGGGAATTGTTTTTATTAATAACTCAAAACATATATTTATAGCTAACTTTCTAACTACACTCCAATTTAAATTGGGATAACTAATTATTATTCAAATAAAGGGACAACTAATTCCTAAGTCACATAGGACTCTAATAATTAAAAATTTCTAAAAATATCTATTCCTACTTTATTCTGAGACATATTTTCAACACTCCTCCTTGGATCAGAAATTGCTCAGCTTTGGTTGAATTTGACCTCTTGAATAAATCTGTCAATTCATCTTTGTTCTTGCAAGGCTTGTGTGCATCTTCTGAAATTGTTTTGATTGCAATATTCTCTTTTCCTTATGTAGGAATATAGTCACCATTCCCAATTCTGACTTTCTTATTTTTCAAAGACAGAAACTCTTTGAAAAGAGTTTTGTCATATGTGTGGTTTGTACAGCCACTGTCAATCGTCCAAAAATCAGATTTCTTGGTTGAAGAATATGTTTCCACAAATAAGTGATCTTTTTCTTCTTTTTTAGTGACTTGGGCATCTGCGTCATCTTCTTGATATTTGGTTTTGCAAATAACAGCTTCATGGCCAAGTTGATTGCAGATATTACATTCTGCAACTGGTCTATTCAAATATTTAAATAGAGGATGACCTATTTTGCCACAGTGCTGGCAAGGTGGGTAATTATTACCCTTCCTTTGAGTCTTATAGTTGGCCGCCAAAGCTCCTTCAACCATACCATCTTGTCTCATAAGCCTCCTTTGCTCTTGCGCCTGCAACGTATTTAACAATTTTACCAAGGTAATCTTAGATAGGTCTTTTGAGTTTTCCAAGGAAATTATTGATGCTTCGTATCTTTCAGGCACAGTAACAAGAATTTTTTCAACAATTCCTGGATCTTTAAATTTTGTGCCAAGCAATCCTACCTTATTAACAATGCCAAGAAGACAGTCTGAGTACTCTTTGACAGTCTATGAGTCCTTCATCTTTTGCAATTTGAATTTCCTTATTAGATTCAATACTTTCATGCCTCGTATTATTTCATCTCTGGTATATTTTTCCTTCAGATAATCCCAAATTTCTTTTCGTGATTTAAGGGTCATAATTCTCATGAAAATTATTGGAGACAGACTAGCAAACAAAGTTGCTTTTGCCTTTGATTTTCTGATTTTCTTTTCCTTTTGGCTTTTGATTTGGGCCACCGTGGGATTATCGGGCAATGGAAAAACATCATAATCCTCCTCTACGGCCTCCCAAAGATCTAAAGCCTCAAGATAAGTGTCTATTCTTACTGCCCAAAGATGGTAATTCTCACCGTCAAAGACAGGAGGAGCTATTTGGGAAAAGTTGTTTTCAGAATTCATCTCTCACAGATCCCTCAAGAAACTGGCTCTTGATACCAATTGTTGGTTTTTAGCTTTGAAATTGAAGAAATAACAGAGAAAGAGTTGGAGAAAAATAAAATACGACAATAGTATTGTCAAAGGGAATTTTTTTTATTAATAACTCAAAACATATATTTATAGCTAACTTTATAACTACACTCCAATTTAAATTGGGATAACTAATTCTTATTCAAATAATAAAGGGACAACTAATTCCTAAGTCACATGACTCTAATAACTAAAAATTACTAAAAATATCTATTCCTACTTTATTTCTGAGACATATTTTCAACATACACTTGTACTAAATCTCTTAATACGTGGAGATTTTCCAATAGTTCTATACAACTGCTAAAATCTCAAAATTCTTGATCTTTCTCGGAATTAATATGATGGACCATTGCCTAAATGACCTTCATCGAATGTCTAAGCTAACTCACTTGGATCTCACTAGAAACTTCTTCAGTGGTACCATTCCAGTAGTTGCTGCTCAGCTTTCCAAATTGTGGGAGTTGTTTCTTGGTTGGAACAATTTGAAAGGCTAAACACTCCCAGAAATTAGAAATCTTTCAAACCCTGAGCTCTTGGATATATCATACACAGAGAGTTTTGAATTATCTACCATTCCTGCATTGAAAAATTTGAAAGAACTCCGTCTTAAACAGTTAAATTTGATTGGAAACATACCAGAGACCTTTTCTGGACTTTCCCATCTTGAAGTCAATCTTTCAAGCAATTATCTCAATGGGACAGTTCCGGGTTTTATGTTTAGTTTGAAAATTTTGAGATATTTATATCTTGATCGTAATCAACTTTCTGGCAACTTACCAATCCCAGCTGGAGAGTCACAAATGTTGCTAATAGCAAATATTACTTGTAATCTTTTACCTGGAAAAATCCCATCACAGCTTAATCTTGATAGATACACTTATGACTTCTTTGGTAATGTTGACTTCTGTACTTCTTACTCAGGCCATGTTCGTGTTCCATCTCAAGTAGGGCTGGGCATAAACAAGGGCGGCTCAAGCACATTGGTGGCCCAAGGCGAAAGTTGAATGAGAGGCCTTAAACTCAATAACAATAAAAGTTATATACGTTTTTATCTAAAATCTATTTTTCTAGCCTTTTGACATATTAAATTCTAACAAATAGTTTAAACACAATGTGTACTATCAAATAAAAAAATATAAAATATAAAAATAATATAAAAAGTTAGAATGATATTATCCGATTCAAAAAATATGAAGGCTTGATCAATGATCCCAAATATCTTTTAGCTACTTTAAAATATGTTTTTCAAATTTAAAACATGAACTATGTTCTCTACTTCTCTTCGAAGTGAAATTATCAATAAAGTAAAAATATTATCAATAATATTTAGATTTTGATGCTAACCTTTTGAGTCTTTGAAAGTGGAAAAAGAGAATAAAGAATACTAGAAGAAACGGAGATGAGTGAACATGAATACGAGAGAAAAGATGAGAAAAGCGGGTAAATAAAAAGGGAATTAAAAGATCAAAATGAAAGAAAACGTTTTTTATGGAAAAAGTAAAAGAGATGTCAACTAAATAATAAATTACTTATCCATTGACTGTAACAAAAATTTCTTATTTTTAAGTTTTTTTATTTTTTTTATCTATACTTTTTTAGCTGCCCACCTACTTAAAAAAACTTTTTATAATTTTTTTTACACTACTAATATACTAAGTGGTAGAAAATGGGGCCCCCATAAATGGAGGTCTTAGACAACTGCCTAATTTTTTTTAATTATTAGCCGGCTCTGGACATAAAATACCAAAAATTGAATTACTGAATCGAATTAAAAAATTTGGTAATTGTTATTTGATAATTCAGTATTAGGTATTTTATTTGGGAGTAAAATTTCAATATTTTGATATTCGTGATTGAATTTGATACAAGATATTAATACCATTTCGTATTCGGTATTTACCAAATATGAAATTTTATATATATATATATATTGGATTAGTTAGACACACACAAGTAAAGCCAATTTAATAATGGACGCTTATCTGAGTAAGAAGACGATGGCTCCTATTATTGGTGAGCAATCTCCTCTACACGTTATCTTTGGGCGTTTTACTCTCTTTCAAACTGATGATATTTGGATGCACTAACTGCCCAGGAATTTCAATTGTGCTCATGTTCTATTAGATGGTGGATATCATAAGGTGGACACACACACACATATAACTAATCCAATAGACAATAATATTAGTCATCCCAAAGAATTTCTTGAACCTTGATAATATATTCGTAAAAAGCAAAAACAAGAATACTAAATAAGGTTTCTAGTAAATATACTCTTTGAAGTTTAAATGTATATTTGCACATCTCCAACTTTAATATTATATTATCAAATACCGTACCGAACCGAAGTTTAATTTATCGATTACCGAATCAATGCTTAAAAGTATGGTATGTGGTATCTACGTTCAAATACTAATTACCAAATTATCGAATTCGAACTTTGAAAATACCGAACCAAATACCGAACGCCCACCCTAATCTCAGTTACCCAGGTGTCATTATTACCATAGAACTATGATCATACTTCTCAAAGTTGGAGGTCTGGTAATTGTGCTACTTCCGTTTTTGTGCTACACTGTGAAGCAATCAAGACTTTCAATGACTATCCATTTTGAAATAAGAGGAAAAAGAGTGATGATTATAAATTGATTCATTTTCGAAGAAGCTTAGACTTCACAAGTGAATTTTGCTAAATTTAACTAAAGAAAATTTGATTGGGAGTGGAGGATCAGGAAATGTATAGAATTGGCGTCAATCCAAATGGGAGGAGGTATGTTGCTGTTAAGAGAATAGGCAATGAAAACAAATTAAACCAGAGACTAGAGAAATAGTTCCTTGTAGAAGTTCAAATATTGGTTGGGATTCGACATGCTAACGTCGTTAAGCTAATTTTCTGCATTTAAAAGAAAACCCAAAACTTCTAGTGTATGGGTACATGCAAAATCTAGGAAAAAATAGGCAAAACCATATTTTGGCAAAACTATTTTTCCATATACCCACTTATTTTCTTTTTGATTTAATTTTTAGAATTAGGGTGAAAAAAGTGGGGAAAAGTTAAAAAAGTGAGGCCCACACGTGGGCCAAGAGACCATTTCATCATTTTTACAACTTTGAGGATTAAATTTAATATACCTAACACCCTTCACTTCTTCCAATATTAAATAAAATCCCTTCTCTCTCTCCTCTTCAACTTCAACTCTCCCTCTACTCTAAGAATTTTCTCTCAAATGTCATTTTTTATTTTTCTTCTTCTCCAGCGGCAAAGGGCTCATTTTTGTGTTATAAGGTAAGTTAAAATCAAGTTTTGATTATTTGTAGATCCATTTTGTCAGTTTTTCTTGTTAATCGTTTCGTAGTGATGTAGTATAGGAATTTTTTTTCGAATGTGCCTGATTAAATAGTTAAAATATGAGAATTTTATAGGTAATTAGTTTGATTCTGAAGCAGTGATTGAGTTTTGATTCGGCAGTTTCGACATATTTTTTCGTCGATCACAGTGTTGAATTTTAAAATTTTTGTTAAGGAATTTTGCTTTAGTTCTGATATTTTTTTAGCACTGCAATACTGAATGGTGGGATAATTATTAATTTATGAGTTATTTTGACTATTTGATTCGAGCAGTAACCTGTTTCTGTCCGTAGACTTGTGGTCTATGAAATTAATATTTAGGTGTATGAAATTCTTTTAAAATATGATTGATGAAATATTCAAAATTAAAAGATTATTAGCTCATTTGAGCATTGAATTGTTTCTGTTAGTAGACTTGTGGTCTATGAATTGACAATGGCAGAATTGTTGAAGAAAAAGCTGAAGATGGAAAGTAAGAAGAAGTAGACAAAGAAGAAGAAGAAGACAAAAAAGATGGACAAAAAGAAGAAAAAGACAAAAAAGATGTGGTATTGAATATCGTTGATTTCATCAACGATAACATTTGTGACGATGAGGAAAAAGATATTTGAATGTTAATATTGTTAATGTTTAAGACTTTTTTTTATATTTGAGAAACAAGGGAGTTGAATGATCTGTTATTAGGATATGACAGATTTTTTTATTTTATGAAAACTGTTATTATTCTGCACTGAATCTGTTTTTATCAAACTGTATTGTTGCATGGAATTTGAATATGCATTGTGTTGTCATAATCGATATAGTATATGATTGACATCATAAAATGCATATTTAATCTTTCGTATACTGTTAGTATAGTCTATCATTACCATGCTATTCGAATTTAAGTTGATGGGTAGTTTGATCATCTATCATTTTAAATTTTGCCACGCCATGAAAATTTGATGTCTTGAATTCCGGACTCAACGTTGATTGACTGCTAGTAGGTGATACCTCATCAAGCCATTTTAAAAACTAGTATGCGCCATTATCCTAGAAAAAAATAATTACATAACAATTTACTTAATTTTAAAAAAGACATACATGACTCACCTTCGCAATTACACAGTTATAAGATTTACGACCTGAATTTGAGTCAGTGCGTGTTGTCCTCAAGACAAACGCATTTCTACAATGACAAATTAGAGTCTTTTTAGAATTGGATGTTTGAGATGCTTGAGACATTATATAATTTTAAAATAAAAACAAAGTGGATAAAATTAAATAATGAGGGATGAAGGACTTTATGTATGGAGGAAGTGTCAATATTAAAGGACTACAAAATTAGTTGTGTGTTACTGTTGGAATAATAATTGTATTTTTTGAACTATTGGTGATACTTAATAGACTGTCATCAATCATGACCTATGTCAATCATCAACGAGATATTAAAGTCTACCCTAGACACTCGTAATCGATGGACCCTGAATAACATGTTTAAAAAGAAAATAATTAAGTAAAAAATATACTTTTGCTTTGAAGGTCCATCGATTCAATTGGTCTACCGTAGACTTATACTATAGGTAGTGCATCAATTGATCTCTGAATCATTGGTAGATCTCGTAAATGTATGTACATGATGATAGACCTTTACTAGCATGTTGTTTACAAATGAATAAATAAATAAAAAATAAACACATTGTGAAATTTTACACATATGAATGAGTTTAAACAAGTCACATAATCATATTAGAGCTTATAAAAATTAGGGGTGGCGAATTAAGGTGTGTGTGGATGGGTAGTGGTTGAACAAACAATATCCTAAGAGTAATGTTTTTCAAAGCACAAGTATGCTTTGAGGATGTTGATTATGTTTGATACCTACCCGTCCACATACTCTTTCAATCACCACCCCAAATCAAAAGAGTATATAGATGGGTATTCATCAAATACAATCAACATCCTTAAAACATACTTGTTCTTTGACAAATATTACTTTGAGGATGTTGATTGTTCAACCACTATCCATTCACATAATCCTTCAATCACCACCCCCAATTTGTGTAAGCTCTAGCAAAATCATGTGACTTGTTTAAACTCATTCATATGTGTAGAAAACCATAATTTATTTATTTTTTATTTAATTATTTATTTTAAACAATATCCAAGTGCTGGTCTATAACCATGTACATAGATCTATATGATCTACGAATGATCACGAGAGAAATCGATGCACGACCTACAATGTAAGTCTACGACAGACCAAATAAATAGATGGACCCTCAAAGCACAAGTGTATTTTTTACATAAGATTGAGATGGGTTAGTATCGATGACAGTCTATTAAGTGTCACCAATACTTCAAGATTGTTTGTTTAACCAACAGCTCAACAGTTCAAGTGATTATGTGATTAAACTTTTTTTTAATTTAATTATTTTCTTTCACCACCCCCAAATCATGTGATATTGTGTTTAAACTTTTTAAATTTAATTATTTTCTTTCAAACTACAAGCTACTGATGGTTCATCGATTCATATGGTTTACGATCGACCAATATGTCTGGTTGAGGAGTGACAGTGTAAGATTAATGATAGTGCATAAAATATTATTTGGTATAGCGTAATCAATTTACTTGTCTACGATAGACTATATATGTGATCTGGATTTATTATCACATAATTTTTACTCTTTGTTAATTTAATCAAGGCAATCTACAGTTGTATTCATTGAATAAACATCTCCCTAAACATAATCCTCTAAATTTCTCCTATGCTTAGACCTTTACCATCACAAAAATGATTTACGCATAGTGAAGCAATCACCTCAGATGAGATTTTCTTATGTCTGCCCGTGGCGTGTTCAACAACGCATGTGTGGAACCCAACATATTTGTATATGTGAAATATGTCCAAGCATTCGTACTTCCTTGCCCGCAACAACCAGCCGCAACCACGAGATACACATTTCACCTTCGACAATTTGGTACAGCTCTTTTCTATAAAATAATTAAAAGACTGCCTCATCGATGCTTCGTCTAGTAGTATTTTTATCTCTTCCTGGTCGGCGAATGTTTGATCACAATAGAAATTGGTTCCATCGGTGAAGGGAATGTCTTAGTTGTGATCCCGTTCCACAATCTTCTTCCATATCTTGCGAGCCCGATGAAATATATTCCATATGCATAGAATCATCTTCCATATTAATTAGATGATCGCCATTATTTTCATAATCATTCAAATCATCGTCGACTGTCGGGTGATTAGGTACGGGTGGTGATGAATTTAACAGTTCTTCAAAGGTTCTCTCAACTATATTTATACTTAAAATAGGCCTAAATTCATTAGCATCAACATCTACCATGTACAATCACACACGTTTATCATTATTTATGATCATCGGATGCACCTTTTCCCTCGAATACATTAGATAACTAATCACCACATCACTCGGTGTGCAATCTAGATCCCTGCTCTCTATTACGCTTGCACCAACTCATCGTATGAACCATTGCGGCAAACCACAACGAATAATGTCAGCTTAATAAAAGATTTTCATTTATAATATTCGGGAGTCTCCTCCTATTCTCGCATAAAATCACCAAAAACTAGGACAAATTCTGCAATAGACATCCTAGAATTAAGCTTTGGTCGACGGTTGATTATACTGAGGGTCTATGTCGGGATGTATGCACGGTCGATGACTGATGATGGCTAGTCGATGACTGGGCAGATATCCATACAAAAATCTTTAAATTGAAAATATTACATCTAATCAACGATCATTGGGTTTATGGAATAGATAAATGAACTTAGAGTAGCCTGAGCTAGTGTAATGTACTTTCTAAAGAGGTATTGAGTAATGTGAGTGATTTGAAAGCTTTTTAACAATGGTAAAAAGTGTGTTTGAGAAGATAGCAAACAAATGGGGTAACAATGGATGCAATAACAAGCTTATGATGTTTGTGGACTGATTTAGAGATGATCGCCAGAAAATAACGCCGAAATTGGGCCTGAATCGAAGCTTTTTAGATAAAAATGGAAGCTACTATTTTAAGCTTTTGAATTTTTTTAAATTATTTTTGAAAACCCAATATATTTTATATATAATGGTGGATGATGGAGTGGGTTGAAGTTTATTATTAGAAACTTGTGGGTAAATTTATTAAGTTAGAAATATTGGGTTAAAGTGTATTATTACAAAACTTGTGAGTGAATATGTTGGGTTGAAAAAGTTATTGATGATGTGGATTAAAGTGGGTATATGGCAAATTTTTAAAAACTTGTGTCTAAATGGCAAAATAGTTTTTAAAAGTGCCTTTTTGGCATGAAAGTCCCAAAATCAAAGCTTGACAAATGGTTACATCACAAGAAAAGAAGTGCATTATTGGTCAGTCAAGTTTAGGATGTTGTACTAAAATGGAATATTAGGTTGCATAGCAATCGGAACAACACTTGATCTTTGCTATATGCATCACGATTTCTCCCCTACTATCATTCATCGAGACATTAAATCAAGTAATGAGTTAATAACTCAGATGGTCACTCAACTTTGGACTTTTATCCCAGAAAGTCACTCAACTTTGGTCTTTACTTCAAAAGTCACTCAACTATCACATTTTTTACTCGGAATGTAACTCAACCTATTTAATTATTTTCTTAAATAAAATTTGTTTATGTGGAATTTCTATTTAAATTAAAATTCTAAAAAATAAAAAATATTTTTTAATGACTCTATTATCTTTATTCCCCTAAATTTAGTATCGCCCATCCTCTTTCTCATTTTTCTTCTCCTTCTTGCATATTGTAATTAATTCAACATTAAATATGTTTAGTAAAATATCAAAGGATCACATAAAATTTAACAATAACCAAAGAATTAAAATTACAATTATTTTGCTCTACCTTTTCAATCCTTGTTTCAACTTCTTTTTTTCATCTGATATTGATGTTCGTATTGAAATCTAATTAAATTTAAATTACCCATTATATGGCTTATTATAAATGTGACGCTCTCAACGATACAACCCCTCCCCCCTCCCTTCCCTTTTCTGTTTGCACTCTAAAATATCTTTTTTTTTTATAAATGTCTGTACTATATGAATGACAAAAAAACTGTACTATATGTATATGTAAGATGAATTTGATATTTTATACCCATAACTAAATATTATGAGTAATATACCTACGTTATAGGGATTCACTATATGTATGTAATAACTACATACACATGACTTTTAGTAATAAATGAGTTAAATTACGTATCATTTAGTTATATTTCATCATATTAATATAGTTTATATTAATAATTTTTTATCCTTCGATTATTGTTAAATTTAATTTGATCTTTTAATATTTTACTATGCATATTTAATGTTGAATCAATTATGATATGTAAGAAGGAGAAGGAAAATGGGAAAGAAAAATTAATTTATGGGAAGGTCATTTAGAGATAATTTTTTATTTTTCTAAATTTTTCATTTAAATAATAATTTCACATAAGCAAATGTTATTTAAAAAAATGATTAAATAGTTTGAGTGACTTTCTGGATAAAAATGTGAAAGTTGAGTGACTTTCTAGGATAAAAGTCCAAAGTTGAGTGACTATTTGAATCATTAACTCATCAAGTAATACCCTTTTAGATGATGAATAGGATCCAAAAATTGCAGATTTTGGACTTGTGAAAGCTTTATCTCAACATGGAGATCATCATACTGAGACAGCTTCTGCAGTTGTTGGTGCCTTTCACACTTAACTCCATGACTAACTTTTTTTTCAGGAAATTGGTAAGCTCCATGACTAATTTACTTTTTATTTTCTTGGTTCATGTTCTTAAACTGACATTACATCTTTCTTATTTTCTTTGAATTTCACTCAGAGTATGTGTATACCTTTGGTGTGGTGTTACTAGAACTAACCACGGGGAAAGAACCTGTTGACAAAGATGAACATATGAACCTAGCACAATGGGCATGGGAATACTGTGAAGAAGACAACTTAGTATTGATGTTCTTGATGAGGAAATCATGGAACCAGCAGTTTTGAAAGCTATGATTGTTGTCTTTAGTTGGGACTAATGTGTACCAAGAGGTTAGCACCTTCTACGCTATCAAGGAAGGAAGTACCGCAAACACTTCTACTCAATTGATTACTAGCTAAAGCTAACTCGGGCTTTCGTGCCAAAAAGGTACTTTTCAAAACTATTTTGTAATTTAGACATAATTTTAAAAAAAAATTGTCATATGCCCACTTTAATCCACATCATCAATAACTTTTTCAACTCAACAAATTCACCCACAAGTTTTGTAAATAATACACTTTAATCCAAAATTTTTAACTTAACTTATTCACCCATAAGTTTCTAATAATACACTTCAACCCACTCCATCATCCACCATTATATACTACAAAAATATCTAGGTTTCCAAAAACAATTAAAAAAAAATCAAAAATTTAAAATATAAGGTTTTCTCCCTCCAAAAACTCTGATTCAGGCCACTTTTTCGGCATTATTTTCTGACGATCAGCTCTAAATCAGTCCACAAACATCATAAGTTTGTCCATTTCACCCATTGTTACCCCATTTATTTGATATCTTCTCAAACACACTTTTCACCATTGTTAAAAAGTTTTAAATCAATATCTTCTCAAACACACTTTTCACCATTGTTAAAAAGTTTTAAATCACTCACATTAGTCAAAACCACTTTAGAAAGTACATTACAGTAGCTCAGGCGACTCCAAGTTCATTTCTTTATTCCATAAACCCAATGATTGTTGATTAAAAGCAATATTTATAATTTTAATATTTTTGTACGGATATCTGCCTAATCATCGACCACTCATCGTCAGTCATCGGCAGTGCATATATCCCGACATAAACCATAAGCATAATCGACCATCGACCATCGACCAAAGCATAATTCTAGGATGTCTATTGCAGAATTTATTCTAGTTTCTGGTGATTTCATGGAAGAATGGGTGAAAACTCTCAAATATTAGAAATGGAGATCTTTTACCAAGGTGACACTACTCATTATTGTTCGCCGCAATGGTTCATATGACAAATTGGTTGCAAGCATAATGCAGAGTGGGGATCTAGATTGCGCGCCGAGCGACGTGGTGATTAGTTATCTAATGCATTTGAAGAAAAAAGTCAATCTTACGATCATAAATAATTATGTACGGGTGTTGATGTATATGATAGATGTTGATGCAGATGGCTTTAGGCCTATTTAAGGATAAATATAGTTGAGAGGTTCTTTGAAGGACCGCTGAATTCATCACCACCCCCACTTCGATGCTCAGCAGTCAACGACGATTTGAATGATTACAAGAACGATGGCGATCATCTAATTAATATGAAAGATGATTCTATGCATATGAAAGATGTTTCATCGGACTCGCAAGATATGGAAGAAGATTGTGGAACGGGATCACAACCAGGATATTTCTTCGACGATGAAACCAATTACTATTATGATCACACAATTGCCGATAAGAAAAAGCTTAAAATGCTACTAGACAGAGTAGTGGTAAGGTAGTCTTTTGATTATTATATGGAAAAGAGCTTCACTAAATTCTTAAAGGCGAAATGCGTATCTCGTGGTTATGGCTGGTTGTTGCGGGCAAGAAAGTATGAAATCTCGGACAGATTTTGCATATACAAATATTTTGGGTTGCACACATGCGGTGTTGAACATGCCACCCGCAGGCATAAGAGAATCTCATCCAAATTGATTGTTTCACTATGCGTAAATTATTTTTGGGATGGTAAGGGTCCAAGCATAAGAGAAATTCAAAGGATTATGTTTAAGGAGATGCATTGCAACACAAGCTATTGGATATGTTGGAAAGGAAGTGTAACTGCGAAGAACATTATTTGCGGGACACCGAGCACAGATATGCTTGCTTGCCGACTTTTTCCCACATAGTAGAGTTATTGAATCCTGGGTCTTCTTACTCTATCATGGTAATCGGATGGATGGATCATTCGTTTATTACTTTTTAGCATTCGGAGCTTTCATACGGGGATATGCCCACGTGAGAAAAGTAATTACCGTCGATGGCACACATTTGTATGGCAAGTACGGGGGTGTGTTGTTGAATGCCGTTGCACAGGACACCAAAAATTATATCTTTCAAATTACTTTTTTGTGTCGTAGATAAAGAGAACGATGCTTCTTGGACCTTCTTCTTCGAGAAGTTGAAGTCTGTAGTAGAAGATGAACCAAATCTATGTGTTATCTTTGATAGTCACATTAGCATTGCCAATGCCTTCTCCCGTGTTTACAGTTGTGCACATCATGGACTTTGCATGAGGCACCTTGCTGAAAATCTTCGTGTAAATCAACACTGTGGAGAACATCTTTATTTATTCTACTCCACGACAAAGGCTTATTCTATTGATGAATTTAGCGAGCATTTTGCAAAATTAAAGAATAGTTGCCCCGAGGAAGCACATGTCCTTGAAAATATGCTTGGTTTTGAGAAATAAAGTAGAGCACACTTCTCGGGCAATAGGTACGATGTGATGACCTCAAACATCACTGAGTCATTTAACTCGGTGTTGATGGATGAACGGGAGTACCCCGTGTCATACATATTCTATTCAATTGCTAAAATAATTGGTGAAAAGCTTAGGGAGCGACATGCCTTTGTCGATAGTACAAACAACAAATTTGTCCCTTGTGCGAAAAAAATTCTAAGGGATAATAAGAGTGCGAGCGATTTCTTGTATGTGACTAATGCAAATGGGGGTCTCGACCAATTCACAGTATTCGACAATGGTGTTACTGCTAAGGTCAATCTCTTGGAGAAGAGTTGTTCTTATCAAAAATTTGACTTGTTGAAAATGTCGTGTGAACATGCAATGGCCGGTTTGCGAGCAAAGTATGGCGATGACAAAGGTTATGGTAACTCCATCTACGAGTACTCTTCGCCAATTTATAAAGTTGAAAATTACCTCGTCATATACTCGGAAGCTATTAACGTTGTCTCTCTAGAGACCGAATGGACTATGCCACAGGAATTGCAAGACACAAACATTTGTACATCCCCCTACGATTCCAAACTCAAAAGGAAGAAAGTCAAATGCATTAAGGGGGTCGGTGAGACATTCAAGTCCAAAAGGAGGAATAGGTGTTCAATATGTAAGAAATTCGGGCACAAAAGAACCACATGTAGCATGGCCAACAAATCTTAAATAGGCTTTTCTTCTTCAGTTGTAAAGCTACTATTTTGGGGGATAAGTGAGCATTTCTGTAGAATTTAACGGTCAGTTATAATCGAATTAAAGCTTTGTCTATGGTAGACAACATAATTTTATGATATATCTTTTACACGGTCTATTAAATATTATGTATTGGTTATATGATTACTCATCAAACATGCTACGTGGGTCTTTTTACTGCCATATCTCTCCTATCGATGCATTGAATCATTATTTCTTGCTCTCAATTAATTAAAAGCTACAAACATGTATGTTCTCAAGAAAAACCGCTTGCATAATCAAGCCAAGCATTTTCTATTCTCACATGCGTCGATCGAACATAGTAGTCGATCGTAGACTATGTGAATCGATGGGCCATCGGTAGCTTGTAGTTTAAGAGAAAAATAGTTTAATTAAAAATGATTTACATAGATAATAACATGTTTTGGGGGGGTGGAACAAAATAATTAAATTAAAAATAATTTAAACAAATAATAACATGTTTTGGGGTTGGTGGAATAAAATAATTAAATTAAAAATAATTTAAACAGATAATAACATGTTCTGGGACTGGTGGAAGAAAATAATTCAATTAAAAAAGATTTAAATAGATAATCACATGTTTTGGAGCTGGTGAAAGAAAATAATTAAATTTAAAATGATTTAAGCAGATAATAACATGTTTTGGGGTTGGTGAAAGAAAATAATTAAATTAAAAATGATTTAAATAGATAATCTTGAACTGTTGGTGACACTTAATAGACTGTCATCGATGTTGACTCATGTTAAATTCATGTAAAAAATATACTTATGCTTTGAGGGTCCATCGATTCGTTTGGTCTACTGTAGACGTACACCATTAGGAGGCATTGATTGATCTCCTAATTATGCGTAGACTACGGTGATCGATGTATACTGTTATACACCATCACTTGGATGTTGTTCAAAAATAAATGTAGTGTGGGTTTCTACACATATGAAGGAGTGTAAACAAGTCACATAATCATATTAGAGCTTATACAAATCAGGAGTGGTGAATTAAGGAGTGTGTGGATGGGTAGTGGTTGAACAAACAATATCCTAAGAGTAATGTTTGTCAAAGCACAAGTATGTTTTGAGGATGATGATTGTATTTAATGACTACACATTCCACATACTCCTTCAATCACCACCCCTAAATCAAAAGAGTATGTGGAATGGATAGTGGTTGAACAATCATCATCCTCAATACATACTTGTGCTTTGACAAACATTACTCTTAGCATATTGTTTGTTCAACCACTATCCATCCACACTCCTCAATTCACCACCCCTAATTTGTATAAACTCTAATATGATTATGTGACTTGTTTACACTCCTTCATATATGTAGAAACTCACACTATATTTATTTTTAATTTATTTATTCATTTTTGAACAACATTCAAGTGATGGTCTATAGCAGTGTACATAGATCGCCGTGGTCTACGCATAATCAGGAGATCAATCAATGCACTCCTAACGGTGTAAGTCTACGGTAAACCAAACGAATTGATGGACCCTCAAAATACAAGTATATTTTTTACTTTTTTTTTAAACATGTTATTGAGGGTCCATCGATTACGAGTGTCTATGGTAGACTTTAGTATCTCGTTGATAACTGACATAGGTCATGATCTATGATAGTCTATTAAGTGTCACCAACAATTCAAAAAAACACAATTACTGTTTCAACGGTAACAAACGGCTAATTTTGTACTTCTTCAGTGTTAACACTTCTTTTTTACTGCATATATAAAGTTTTCTATCCCTCATTATTTTATTTCATCCACTTTATTTTTATTTTAAAATTCTATAATGTCTCAAGCATCTCAAACATCCAATTCTAAAAAGACTCTAATTTATCATTGTAGAAATGCGTTTGTCTTGAGGACAACACGCACTGACTCAAATTCAGGTCGTAAATCTTATAACTGTGTAATTGCGAAGGTGAGTCATGTATGTCTTTTTTAAAATTAAGTAAATTGTTATGTAATTATTTTTTTCTAGGATAATGGCGCATACTAGTTTTTAAAATGGCTTGATGAGGTATCACCTACTAGCAGTCAATCAACGTTGAGTCCGGAATTCAAGACATCAAATTTTCATGGCGTGGCAAAATTTAAAATGATAGATGATCAAACTACCCATCAACTTAAATTCGAATAGCATGGTAATGATAGACTATACTAACAGTATACGAAAGATTAAATATGCATTTTATGATGTCAATCATATACTATATCGATTATGACAACACAATGCATATTCAAATTCCATGCAACAATACAGTTTGATAAAAACAGATTCAGTGCAGAATAATAACAGTTTTCATAAAATAAAAAAATCTGTCATATCCTAATAACAGATCATTCAACTCCCTTGTTTCTCAAATATAAAAAAAAGTCTTAAACATTAACAATATTAACATTCAAATATCTTTTTCCTCATCGTCACAAATGTTATCGTTGATGAAATCAACGATATTCAATACCACATCTTTTTTGTCTTTTTCTTCTTTTTGTCCATCTTTTTTGTCTTCTTCTTCTTCTTTGTCTACTTCTTCTTACTTTCCATCTTCAGCTTTTTCTTCAACAATTCTGCCATTGTCAATTCATAGACCACAAGTCTACTAACAGAAACAATTCAATGCTCAAATGAGCTAATAATCTTTTAATTTTGAATATTTCATCAATCATATTTTAAAAGAATTTCATACACCTAAATATTAATTTCATAGACCACAAGTCTACGGACAGAAACAGGTTACTGCTCGAATCAAATAGTCAAAATAACTCATAAATTAATAATTATCCCACCATTCAGTATTGCAGTGCTAAAAAAATATCAGAACTAAAGCAAAATTCCTTAACAAAAATTTTAAAATTCAACACTGTGATCGACGAAAAAATATGTCGAAACTGCCGAATCAAAACTCAATCACTGCTTCAGAATCAAACTAATTACCTATAAAATTCTCATATTTTAACTATTTAATCAGGCACATTCGAAAAAAAATTCCTATACTACATCACTACGAAACGATTAACAAGAAAAACTGACAAAATGGATCTACAAATAATCAAAACTTGATTTTAACTTACCTTATAACACAAAAATGAGCCCTTTGCCGCTGGAGAAGAAGAAAAATAAAAAATGACATTTGAGAGAAAATTCTTAGAGTAGAGGGAGAGTTGAAGTTGAAGAGGAGAGAGAGAAGGGATTTTATTTAATATTGGAAGAAGTGAAGGGTGTTAGGTATATTAAATTTAATCCTCAAAGTTGTAAAAATGATGAAATGGTCTCTTGGCCCACGTGTGGGCCTCACTTTTTTAACTTTTCCCCACTTTTTTCACCCTAATTCTAAAAATTAAATCAAAAAGAAAATAAGTGGGTATATGGAAAAATAGTTTTGCCAAAATATGGTTTTGCCTATTTTTTCCTAGATTTTGCATGTACCCATACACTAGAAGTTTTGGGTTTTCTTTTAAATGCAGAAAATTAGCTTAACGACGTTAGCATGTCGAATCCCAACCAATATTTGAACTTCTACAAGGAACTATTTCTCTAGTCTCTGGTTTAATTTGTTTTCATTGCCTATTCTCTTAACAGCAACATACCTCCTCCCATTTGGATTGACGCCAATTCTATACATTTCCTGATCCTCCACTCCCAATCAAATTTTCTTTAGTTAAATTTAGCAAAATTCACTTGTGAAGTCTAAGCTTCTTCGAAAATGAATCAATTTATAATCATCACTCTTTTTCCTCTTATTTCAAAATGGATAGTCATTGAAAGTCTTGATTGCTTCACAGTGTAGCACAAAAACGGAAGTAGCACAATTACCAGACCTCCAACTTTGAGAAGTATGATCATAGTTCTATGGTAATAATGACACCTGGGTAACTGAGATTAGGGTGGGCGTTCGGTATTTGGTTCGGTATTTTCAAAGTTCGAATTCGATAATTTGGTAATTAGTATTTGAACGTAGATACCACATACCATACTTTTAAGCATTGATTCGGTAATCGATAAATTAAACTTCGGTTCGGTACGGTATTTGATAATATAATATTAAAGTTGGAGATGTGCAAATATACATTTAAACTTCAAAGAGTATATTTACTAGAAACCTTATTTAGTATTCTTGTTTTTGCTTTTTACGAATATATTATCAAGGTTCAAGAAATTCTTTGGGATGACTAATATTATTGTCTATTGGATTAGTTATATGTGTGTGTGTGTCCACCTTATGATATCCACCATCTAATAGAACATGAGCACAATTGAAATTCCTGGGCAGTTAGTGCATCCAAATATCATCAGTTTGAAAGAGAGTAAAACGCCCAAAGATAACGTGTAGAGGAGATTGCTCACCAATAATAGGAGCCATCGTCTTCTTACTCAGATAAGCGTCCATTATTAAATTGGCTTTACTTGTGTGTGTCTAACTAATCCAATATATATATATATATAAAATTTCATATTTGGTAAATACCGAATACGAAATGGTATTAATATCTTGTATCAAATTCAATCACGAATATCAAAATATTGAAATTTTACTCCCAAATAAAATACCTAATACTGAATTATCAAATAACAATTACCAAATTTTTTAATTCGATTCAGTAATTCAATTTTTGGTATTTTATGTCCAGAGCCGGCTAATAATTAAAAAAAATTAGGCAGTTGTCTAAGACCTCCATTTATGGGGGCCCCATTTTCTACCACTTAGTATATTAGTAGTGTAAAAAAAATTATAAAAAGTTTTTTTAAGTAGGTGGGCAGCTAAAAAAGTATAGATAAAAAAAATAAAAAAACTTAAAAATAAGAAATTTTTGTTACAGTCAATGGATAAGTAATTTATTATTTAGTTGACATCTCTTTTACTTTTTCCATAAAAAACGTTTTCTTTCATTTTGATCTTTTAATTCCCTTTTTATTTACCCGCTTTTCTCATCTTTTCTCTCGTATTCATGTTCACTCATCTCCGTTTCTTCTAGTATTCTTTATTCTCTTTTTCCACTTTCAAAGACTCAAAAGGTTAGCATCAAAATCTAAATATTATTGATAATATTTTTACTTTATTGATAATTTCACTTCGAAGAGAAGTAGAGAACATAGTTCATGTTTTAAATTTGAAAAACATATTTTAAAGTAGCTAAAAGATATTTGGGATCATTGATCAAGCCTTCATATTTT